>NC_051180.1:91407556-91432085 GCF_013339695.2 Rhipicephalus sanguineus | reverse complement strand
GAAATTGAGGTAGTTGGTGTCACGCGACTTCTGCGACCGCTTTGTGGTAGTAACTTATTTTGTAAGATTCGGACCTTCTACACAAGACACCATGAATTGCTTATGGTGTCCACTATAATGACATGAAATGACAATTATTTCAACCGTGATCAGAAGGTCGAACTTACCTTTAACTTATAACGCGCTAAAGAGATTACGCGTAACTTTGTTAGTATACGCGTGTTACGTTTTCGACCGTTGCTGCAGCTGTGCTGTTACTGCCAAAAATTCTGATATCCAATATGCGTATTTTTACGCGATGCACAAACAAAAAAAGCTAAGAATGATCCTAAATCATAATGGAAACCTAAAGGTTCATATCTCCCTGAGCCTTCATTTGCTGGCGTAGCCAGGGGTGGGGGGGGGAGGGGGGTATTCGAATCGCCCTTGACTTTTTTCAGTTTTGCTTGTGTGTATATACGCGCACACATACAAACGCACGCACAAACATACATAAAGTACGGTTGAACCCCCCGCCCCCCCCCCGGAAAAAAATTCTGGCTATGCTACTACTTGACTTGGTTCTGAAAACATATCAGCACGGAGAGATGACAAAACCCATCCCCTGTGGATATCGGAAAATGCGTGACATAGTCGAATTACTCGCGCAAAAAAAAGGCTTCCAAAGTTCCAAAATCTTTCGCAATGAACTAAGATATTCACGAGCTGAGTACGAAATGAGATTACGGACGCAACGATATCTGGCGAAGAAGAAGCGCGCGAAGAAACTTAGCCAATGCAGGCTGCGAATGAGGAGACGGAGAAGCGCTTCAATCCTCTCCGATGGCTTTTATAGATAATGCAAGGGGCTTATTGTTGCTGGAAGTTGTGCGAATATATTTAGAACAATATCTCATGTGAATAACGGCCAAGTTCTTCGAGTTCTCGAAGAAACTTCGAACAGGCGATGCCTCTATTTGATGTTCATACCCCGTGAGACATTGGTTTCACGTAACATGCTGCTTTCTTGTTTTTTTATTTAATTTGCTGAGCTGCAGCAGCCAGCATGAACTTGGGCATTGAAGCTGCCGTACTTCATTTTATCGTTGCGTTGGAGTAACATCCATAACTAAACTACATAACCCAGTGCTTGTCTTTTTTTGTATTCTTCTCTGTTCGTGGCCATTCCATGCCTGGAACGCTCGTCCTTCAGAATCAGCTCTCCCTTATTACCACTACAATCCATCACTCTAAGAGGCATTTCTTTTGTCTTCTTTAGTATACACTTCTGTTTATGATGGTGTATTGTATTACTTGCATAACGACGTCTTAACAGTTGTCTAATTCTTTTCTGCTTATCACAGCTTGTTCCTGCTAGGTTATATTACTTCCTATTATTTTTGTTCGCACCAGTTCTGCTTGCTGCTCTAATACTTTTGCGTATGCTCTAATAACAAAAGGTCCCGCTGGCAGTTTTTGCATTGCAATCTCCTGATGTTGCATATCGCTATTTGCTGTCGCGAATTTCATTGGCATTCTTCACAGCAAATAGCAAGCGCAGATATGAAAAACATATGGTAATTAATAAGCGAAGCTTCTTTGCCTACTCCACCGTGATTTTATAAAGCGAATGTGTGTCCCATCGAGCGACGGGTAGAGCGCATCTCGACCAAGGAAGGGAATAGAAAGGACAAAAAAGGAATGTGGGGAGAAAGGGAGAGGCAAAGGAAAGGTAGGGATGTTAACCAGGTTGCACCTGGTTTGCTACCATACACGGGAGGGAGGCTTAAGCGAGGAAACAAATAGAGAAAGCAAGGAAGAAAGGGAGGATCAGTGATACGCGCACACACATGTCAGCATTCACCGCGCAAAATTAGACAGTGACCACCGAGAAATGTAGACCGGTTCTTCTGCGGCTGTCTAAAGTCGACTGGAATCCGAGGGGGTAAACAAGGCTTGCAAGGACTGAGCCGTTCACTATGCCTTTAATCTGGGAGGCGCAAATCGAGTGCGCACTGGTTCGCTTCAACAAATCCCAGTCGCGTGGTAATCATACTACACTTTCCTTAGCTAGGCTATCAAATATCTGCCACGTCATCGAAAGCAAACGGCGGCTGTGGCCTGGGCTTCTCCAAACAAGAAGAACGTTTCATCGGGCTGTTCAGAAGAGTGCGCTCCTCTTTGCGTCGATGGTGACATGTATATGACGTCAGCCATAATGGAATAGGTTTACGTTATACTACGTTTGGTCAAAGAACACTGCACACTTGCGTAGAACTCATGCGCAGAACAAAGAACTCATGCACACTTGCGTAGCACACTCATAACAAGGACATAACCACAGGCGTAAACAAACGATCGCAATGCGCACAAATTCAGACGGAGGAAACGCATGTCTTCAAAAAGCTTCGCGTCACTCTGATTCCGGCTGTTCTTTGCCAAATGAAGCAAATGGAGTCATCATAGACCAAAAATGAAGAACTGTTTTGGAATGTCATACCACGGCCGGTCTGGAGGCGCGCGCTCGCTCCTTCCTTTACGGCCTGCGCACGGGGGGCTGTTGCTACCTATGGCCGCAATTTCGTGGGGGCGCTCCGAGCCAACTGATCCCTAACTCACTCCCGGCCGTTGCGGAGGCTAGCGCGCGCTGGGAGTGCTCGTCTTCCGACTTATCGTGGCGCTTTCTGAAGTTAATCTATATGGTATTCATGGTACCAATGCAATAGAAACATGGTAGCAAGTATATATGATGACTCTGGTAAATTCCGCTTTACAGAAGTGGTGGCGCAGGCCGCTCATAAGCCCGCTTCTGTTGCTCGGCAAAGCATCGACGCGGTTATAACACAGCCTTGTGTTCTTTTTAGGTTTCTGTAACTTCGAGTATAAGTAAGAGGATGAACATTGCATTTGGTTGAGGAAACGGTTTAATAATGGTTTAGGAAACGTTTATTTCAAATGTATGTGCCGGCCGTCGCTGTACTTGAAAATAACAAAATTGCACATTTTTTGTTGGAGGCATCTTAATTCGGGCTTTAATATTGAAACAAATACTGCAAAAAAGTGAAAGTCACTGCATAATGGGGACGGCCACGCTGCAGACGAAGAGGAAACATAAAAAAAACTTTCAGAGAATCCTTTCAATTGGAAACAGAATGTTTTCCTTGGTACTACAACGATATGCGCACGGAGAACTGAAAAAAAATCACTGCTGGTAAAACACTGTAGTGACGATCACAGTTTAAGGAGTCAAGTCTGTCACAGCCTGATATGCTTCCGCGAGGGCTTGTGAATAAAACCAGAAGGCCTGTCATTCTGATATGTTAACTTTTTTGTGTAGTTAACAAGATGAATCCGGAGAAACTTTTCAGAAATAACATGAGCCAGCACTCTCGCGTGACTCTTGTCCACACCTTCCGGACAGTCCAGAAGTGGCGAATCTTCAAGGTATGGCTCAACAGTCAATTGCAGAGTCTCGAGGATTTTTGTTTGAGGAAGATATTTGACTGCTTTCTCGAAGAACGTCACAATTGTGTCCAGCATTGATAGTAACTCCGGCTTTGAGTAGTGTAGATCATAGGCTTCTTGCTGACAGAGAAGATGATACAAAGGACTGCTCGTTTTGTTTGTCGTCACTAGCATGGCGCATGTTTCGCAACCGACATCAGTGATGAGTTTGGCAATGTAACCACCTACATACACCAAGCCTGAATAGGCAACAGAGTTCGGTGGTTTGCGAGGAGGTTCTCGCAGAGCTTCAAGTTCCTCAATAACATCTTCCGGAATAGACACCGCCGCTTCTTCAATGTTTTCGTCGCGAATGCCCATGTCTTTTGAAGGTAGCACCTTTTCCTTGACAATGTGGGTCAAAGCAGCTGTGACGGCTCTTGCGTCTGGCGCGTCATTGCCTTCGCACATTGATTTTCCAAACAATGCCTCTGTAGGATCACTGTTAAATTTCTTCGTGAGCACATAGTTTACTCCTTTTCTCAGAAGAAATCGGACTGTTTCCGCTGTGGACTTCGTGGTGAAAAGCAGGGCAGTGTACGTCTCGTCTGTAAAGTTTCCAACGCCAGCGGCGACAGAAGAATCCTGGATGCGCTTAATGTAGCCTGAAAATTCATTTTCCAGTCACAGCAATTTAAGCACACGGGCGTCAGGCATTTTCGCCTCCATCGAATATAAGGTGGTCGGGTCTTAAAAAATATTGTTGTTGCTAGTAGCGCTGCGTGTGCGTCTTCTATTGCCGAGTGCCGAGAAAGGCAGACTGTCCCCACACGCACCTGTACTTCCTTCACCGCTTGCTACAACCGAAAGAATTAGCACAAGAAATTGGCCGGGCACAGCTGGTTTACAACACGAAGCGCATGCGGCGAAACGCGCTTTGGGCGGTTGGCTCGCGACGCCCTCACGCGGAGCGCGCCGTCGTGACTGTATAGAAAAAGTTCCATTGTACTCCCGGCGGCTGCTCAGGCCGTAAGGGAAGGAGCGAGCGCGCGCCTCTAGACCGGCCGTGGTCATACTTACGTGACGACAAATGAGCTTCGGTACGAAATTACAAAAACAAATAATTTTGACGTTCAACTTATGTTTTTCAGCAAACAGCACAAATGACGGATGCATAGATTTCAAAAGTTGCATTTTTTTAGTTATGTAGTGCTTCCTTTTCGTGTCGCTTTAAAAATCACATTTCACTGAAGCCTTTGACCTCATTCCAGCTATGCCACTCAAAAGCAGAACATGCGGAAAGTTTCGTAATTCTTTCGTGTTCCAAACTTTAGGTAAAAGATGCGATAATGGCTCGCTGTGTGTGCGCACACTCAACGAAGTTGTGTCCAACCTCAAAACAAGAAAAACTGGCATGCTTTCTGCTGGCTGTAACTCAGGAAGACGTAAACGACTAGAGCATTTTGCGCTTTCCGGGTCAGAGTTGGTGAGCGTAACGGCAGCGATAACGAGACCGATTTCCTTGGGTCCAAATCGTCCAAACGACTGGCCAACGCATTTCCTCAATTCAGAGGAGCACTTCCGAAGTTTGCTGTGCGAAAGAACAGAAGCGTTTTAAGCCGCCTCAAATGTCGCTAAAAGCCCCCACAGAACGCCTTCCCGTCGCGACAAATGGCTTGGCTCATTTAAAGACTCTCAGAGGGCTACGCAGAAATGATAGCCGAGGGGGAAAAAAGACAACAAATGGAAGGAGGACAGGCACGTCCGGTTTGCTACTCTGCACAGGAGAAAGTAATTAACTTCTTCCATGCCATGAACGCGCTCGTGTTTTGTAGCAAAAAATTACGCCATCTTCCACTAAACAGACAGACAGACAGACAGAAAAATCACAGCACATCCACGGAGTGAATGATGATGAGTGGGCGAAGCTGCGGAGGTTCATCGGTAAACCGTGAATCTTCTGTGAATTCTGCCCAGTACATCATCACCGACGTGAGATCGGGCGCGTTTATACTAAAGGTTCGATGAGTTATGACGACTTGCAGCGCACTTTAATTTTACATGTACGCTGTGAATTTTCATTGTTTAGAAAAGCATTGCTTAGAAAACATCTGGCGTCTTTCGTTAAGCAGCTGGCGACTTTTCGTTTTGCTTTAGAAACATCTGGCGTTCTTTCGTTTTGCTTTTACAAAACATCTGGCGTCTTTTGTTGGTTTATTTCATCAATCAACGGCGTTTTGAACAAAATTTTTATTGTTTAATCACGCACAGGAGAAATCTCACCAGGCACTACCTTGGAGGTAAAGAATGGCTGCTAATGGGAATGAGAGACAGAAGAAGTCGGCTTTTAGCTAACGCTGCGAATTTTTTATTGTTCAACAACGCACAGGAAAAATCTCCCACCGGCACCACCTTGCAGGTCAAAGCGTAAGACTGGTTACATACTACGCTACGAGGGACGAACGGGTGCCGCTATAAGGAGCTTCGCCCCTGAAACTTTTATTCGCAAGTGTGTTTGGACCCCCCGGGTACCTGGACCACTGCGCGGTCCTAAGCCACGTCTACACGGTCATGCCTCGCACCGCGATGACATCGGTAGCCCGAGTCGCCGCAGCAAGTTGCAACGCTGGGTCCCCAGACGAGAGCAGGACCTCCCAGTCCTCCCAGCTGGAGATGGCAGGCTGTCCCTGCGGAGGAGGATCAGCAGGGCAGCCGAGAAGAATATGGGAAAGGGTGGTGTGAGGTTCGCCACAGAGGGAACATTCAGGGGAAGTGCCACAGTAGTGGGACAACAGTTGAGGGGAAGGAAGAGCGCGGGTCTGGAGACTGATCCAAAGGATTTGTTGGGAGTGGGTGAGGGAGGTATTTGGAGGAGGGTATGTCCGACGGTTAGTGAGCTCGGCAAAAGTGTGCGCCCGCTCCTTCGAGAAGCCCAAGTCGACGCTGTCCTTAGCCCGGCATATTAATTCTCGGGCCACTTTATCAGCAGCCTCGTTTCTGGGGTTCCCTGAATGAACCGGCACCCACTGGAGCTCTAACCATGCGTGGTAAATTTTGCGTCTGGTGTTCAGCAACTGCCACGCAGGGGGGTGTATCCTGCCCCTGGCGTAGCTGTACAGAGCAGTTTTTGAGTCAGTGAAGATGTACTGTGCATCTGATTGGGCAAGGGCTAGGACGATGGCAGTCTCCTCTGCCTCCTCAGCTGTAGAGCCTGAAGGAAGGCGGTGAATCAGGGGATGAAGTATAGTAGGGTTGTAGGCAACTGCTACAGCTTCTTGTGCTGTACAAGCAGCGTCTACCCAAATGGCATCCTGAGCTCAATCCGTGACTCTGGTAAAGGGCATTTGCGCGAGCTACGCGGCGAGCGATGTTATACTGAGGATGCACATTGCGGGGCAGGGGTTTAACTACTAGAGAGGCATGAATGTGTGGAGCAATGGCTAAAACACTCAAGGCTTCCACGCAATCTGTGTTGCAGCTTTTACGCCGTGTATCCCCCCGCTAAAGGGGACCATGAGGCGATGCGAAGCCGGAGCACTTGCACGATCGCGTTCCGTTGGCGTTCGTTGGGCATGCTACCGACCTCGCGTCGTGGAACGCGAAGAGGAACACTGCGCGTGTCGTGTCTTCCCTCTAGCCTGGCCGTTAATTCTCACAGGGCAAGCGGGGAACGCGGTCGACAGGCGCGCGAGAGGGGAGCAGCGTAGGAGAGCAGACAGAGGGGGAGGGGACGCGCATGCGCTGGCGCTCATCGCGGCGTTGCGCAGGAGAGAATTTCGGCATGTCGAGCCCACATTTCGGAGGAGTCAACCGAAGCAAGCGCTGGACTGAAGCGCGCAGCGCTCTACCACTTGAAGGAGAGGAGACTAGAGGAGGAGGGTAGCGCATGCGCCGCGAGAGCAGAAGCGAGAACGCAGGAGAAGCGCAAGCAGGTGCTGGGAAAGAAGTGGAGAGAGTAACGCGCAGCTGTTGGAGAGAGGAAAGGAGGAGAGTTGCGCATGCGTAGTGTGAGTGCGGACGCCCAGGCCAACGCCGCGGGACATACCCCCGACCAAGAGATGCTCCGCATCTAAAAATTGGGCCAGCTGCACACTAGTGGTGCGAAGACTGGGGTAGCAGGGAGGCCAGCGCGCACTAGTGGTGCAAAGCTCGAAGCAACAGCGAAGCGAGTGCTCGGACTCCCGAAAAAGAAGCTGCCCTCCCCAGCCCGTGTCTCTTCCCCGTTTAACGACATATGTTTGGCGAGAACATTTCACGTGACTAGTGTTATATCATTTCGCAGGCATCATGACACGTGATTTTACGTCACGAGAATACGTTACGTCATTTTGGTGGGAACATGTCACGTGACTAGTGTTACGTGATCTTGCGTAATATTCCTCTCCTCTTTCTTTGCCTTCTTTCTTTCTTTCTCTCTCTCTATTTCCCGCTTCCTCTTTCTTTTTATAGCTTCATCTGTCTCTTCCTTTCTATATCTGTCTTTTTCTTTCTATCCCTTAATTTCCGTCTCTCTCTCTCTCTGTATACGTTGCCGCGGACATCCGAGTTATTGCATGCCACGTAGGATAAATCGCCGTAGCGGAAGAGTGCACGCCAGGCGCACGTGTTAGGGCAGATGAGCACGACGAATAGAGCGCGCCCTTATGATGACGGGCGCAGGTGTTAGGGAAGATGAAGACGACGACGAAGAGAGCGCGCGCCAGCATGATGGTGATAGCTTATTGCAACAGCAGACAAACAACATACAGCTAGAACAGCTTCGCTGTTAAAAGAGCCAAGGACGAGGTCAGCTCATCGATGGTACTTGCACTGCCAGAAACCAGCTTCCTTCATCGTGGTATTTTCTCGCGCCCTTGCAGATAACAGGACATTGCCCATTAGGCAACAAAAGCAGAGGCGAGTTGCATTACGAGGATCAATGAAATCATGTTGCAACAGGGACTAAGATACCTCGCTCGCCTTCCTGTTCCACCGTTAACTTTTCTCCTTCCTCCTCTTCTTCTTTTTCTTGCCGTTATGGCGCCGCTCCTCCTCATTTGTTACTTTTTCCTAGATTTCTTCTTTTTCTTCCCGTCATTTATTTTCCAGTGTCTCAAGCAAGGAGATACAACGTTTATTGAGAAGAAAGAAAAAGTAAATAAAAATAATAAGAGGGGGAAAGTTCAAGATCGTTGTCATTACAATCATTGTAGTCGTTTTCACTTTTCCAGCGTTGATATAGTCACCAAATGACGCCTGGACAGCACAGCACCATAATGTACTACACTGGCAGGTGTTAGAGCAAATCGGTGTTCATACCCACAGTACTATTGTCGTCACGTGTACGTCGTTTTCTTGCTGTCGCCGCACGCATGGTTCCGTGACAGTCATAACATTACTTGCCGTTCGCGAGCAAGTTGGAGCGTCTGGTTACACAGTAAAGAAGGACGAATGTTGCTGGATAATCAGCTGCGCGCAAGATGTTTTGCACAGCGTCAGTTTACGTCATGCGTTGAGCTTGCGAAATTATTTTCACGCAAGAGTGAAACACGTGTTCCAATGGTCGGTCCGGGCGACTCCGAAAGTAAATGTGTTCGGGCTAACGCACACTAGAGCACATTTGCGTTGCTTGCCCATTCGCCGTGGCACAGACCTATCCACATAAACGCGTCAGAGCCTCTGTATTAAAGCCCGTGGTTTCTGTGTTCCATTAATCTCGCTGCCATAGATGTAGTTCTCCCATTATTCGTAGTTCTTGTCCAAGGCCACTTCATTCTCTCTCTCTGTATTTGAAAGCGCTTTTCATGAGGCCTTGCACCCTTAACGTTGGCTGCCTCGTTAGTCGGCTCTCTACCATTACTCGTTTTTGGTTCCCTAGCACTCTTAGTTCTGATTCACTGAAAGTACGCCGCCTAACTATGTCATCTGTCTTGGATAAGCGCATCCCAAGCCTTTATCGTCTCTTGAGTGAGCTTGCTCACTGCCCCATCTCATCGTCATTCAATCATTAGGCCGAGAACTAAAATGACACCCTTCTCAACACACTTCATAATCAGTCATTTGTAGCAAAAAAATAACTAGCGCCTGGGGGTGCCGCTCAAGTTCGAACCGCTGAAGTAAGAGCACCCACAAAACAGAGAAGAGTGCACTATTGAGCTCGTCGTTGGAGTGAGAGGCCAGTAACTGCACTTGCACAGAAAGGTTTCTTGTGCCAGGCATATTCCGGCTTGCTGCAAAGGCACGGTCGAGAATTCTGCGATATGCCACGGAGATCCCTTGATGAATATTCATAAAGCACGAGAATATTCGATCAACGAATCTGTGTGTCAGGACTCCAGTGTTGCAGGTGATTGCTTATCATCGTAGTTATAGAGGAATGCTTATATATAAAGGCAACGATCAAAGGGAAAGCGTTGAAAGATGAATTGCCGCCGAAAATGCTCGATTTCAAGCGCCTTATATGCACCGGAGGTCAAATGGACTGCGAAAACACGTGCACTTCAAGAAGACACATAACTGAAATAGTGCCCTGCACAGTGTCGTCATTGATGCATTACGAATAATGTGTCCGGCATACCTTGTTTTACAGCGAAAGCTGTTATGAGATCATTTCACCGGTCGTTTTTGGCGCCGTAGTTGTCCGCCGCCACCGCGGCCGCCGGTGTCCGTAACCACTATCGCTCCAAATACGAAAAAAAAACGAAATAAGAAAAAAATTCCAGGATGGAACGAGGTTCGAACCTGGGTCCTCTGCGTGTGAGCCCAGTATTCAACCTCTGAGCCATGCCGGTGCTTGAAACTGCTTTGCAAAAAGGTCCTATACAGGCTTCATGTCGGGAAGAAACCACATTAACATATGCAATATAGCGTGGTAGAAGAGTAAAATAAACACCGAGCGTCCCACAACGCGAATTGTGTAATCAGGCGTCACACAGTGCGAATTGCGCAACGAGAAGGTTGTTGAATGCTTCCAACCCATTACAAAGGGCTCCGCCATAATTCCTGCTTTCCTACTTCTCAAAAACTGCAATGATATATAACATAGTGGGTTCCTCGCAAGTGCACTTGTATTAGTTGTCAAGGAAGCCCATAAGCGTATGATCCATTTCCTCGGGGTCTCAGTAAAGTTCTTCGCCCCCCCCCCTCTCGTATGTTATACAATATGGCGGGAGAGGGACATAGCGACCGGGCGTCACCTAACGCAAATTACATAACTGGTGGGCCGTTTAAAGCTTCCAACCCATTACAAAGGGTTGAGCCATAATTCTTCATCGTCATCAGTCGTCGCGTCAACAAAGTGCACATGATGCTTACAAACGTGTAGCTGGTGCCTCGCTACTCCGCATAATGACGGATAATGGCTTAGTAGGTGCTTTCGAACTTCACAAAAATTGTGATTTATGGCGTAGTGGATACCTTGCTAGTGTACTTCTATTAGTAGCCCCAAGAGAGCTTACAACGATGCTTTAGAAACGCCGCTCTTCCAGCTTTCGATGTGACTGTGCTGCGGTTTCAGCGCAGGCCTGGGGTTTTTTTCATATGTCTGTCTTACCGATCGTGGCAAGAATATTTCACGTTTTCCAAAGAATTAGCTTTAGAAATTGTCTTCCGAATTAACATTTTTCATGCAGGACATTTCACAGGTTCTGTCTTCTCAGAAAATTTTTACTCATTTATTTCGTGGCTGCAAAAGAGCTACCTTTGACACTGAGTCTGGTGTTAGAATTTATGTCCTTTATACTCCTGATGAGCTTAACGTATTCGTTTCCAGTATATCTAAAAACGGAATGTTCGTAAATCTTCCAACACAGCTTCCCGCTAGTTCCCATGTTATGGAACGTATTACTGTATATTGTGACAATACAGTGATATCTATCGAACATTTGTCATTGTTTCTTGGTCTAGGTACTGACGGTATCTTTGGATCGAAAATTTGAGGTCGAGCCACAATTTGCACGTACTAATAATGCCTACACGCCTGCATTTAGCTAATTCTAAATCTGGTCATATGTGAAGCTATATAGCCAATGTAAGTGAATATTATACGTTCAGAAATTTACTTCATGAAACACTGGCGTAGCCAGTTGGGGAGGGGGGATTCAAATCGCCCCCGAAGTTTTCCAATTTTTCATGTGTATATGCACGCAGACATACGATCGCACGCACGAACATACATAAAGTGTGGTTGAACCTCCCCCCCCCTAAAGAAATTTCTGGCTACGCTACTGTCATGAAACGTTTCCAAAGTATGAACTCGGAACAAAGTGACATTTGTGCTTTGAAATTCCTGATTTAAAAAAGCGTCGAAAGTATTCTTGCTGTAGTCGTCGTTGTACTATTCCTGCCTATTATTTTAACTTTTATTTCTTCACAAGTTTCTTTTGTGGATGACTGTAACAAATCCAGACTGCTTCTGACATCCACATTTTCCTCTTTATAAATATATACACTATATATAGCATGTGTTTAGAATGTTGGACAAATATTGTTTACTGTTGTTTAGAAATATTTAGAATGTTGGGAATGTTTACTTAGACCTTTTATATATTATCAGTTTTGTCCCCCTCTCAAAACAAATGTATTCAGAAAAACCTTTAGAACAAATGTATGGATACGAAACAGCCCTAAACCTTGGCAGCTGACATGTTTGCTCATTGTGCAGGGTTGACTTTCTTCCTGTATTCATCCTTTTACACTCACTTTATGGCAGCCATTGGGAAATTTGTCTGGTTGCCTACCTTACATTTCTTTTATTGCGATAGCAATTATATGAACAGTCTCGCCTGAATTTTGCCGTCACCGTCGCCGTCGCCGCCGTCATGCACCGTATATGTATAAGTAATATATATATATAAAAGCCCCCCTAAAAATAATTCAGAAAAATGCTTCCGAGGCGCGGAATCCAACCAGGGACCTCTTGCTCCGCAGCGAGTGGCGCTAACCACTACGCCATGAAACGCAGATCCTCCACGTAGCTAACGGCGAGCGTTATATATACACCCTTTACCGCTGGACGGACTCAGAGACGGCAGGCGCTTATAAGCATTTCTTCATTACCAACGAGATGGCGCTAGGAGCGCGACGGGCGCATTTAAAAGTCGTCGGTGAGCTCGCTCGCTTCTTCTTATATTTGCGCATGGGAGAACCTTGGCCTTCCGCTGTCTGCTCGCGCGGTTTTCCCGTGGTGAGGGGAAGAGGGATGTTTCACGCGTTCACCGTGATGTCCGCGCTCATGTTACGGAGCGTACGAAAGTCACTCGAGCTCAAGGGACGCCACTAAACGAACAAACAGAAGATGAGCGCGAACTATCAAGTGTCACAGCTCGACACTTGAAGCACGCTAGTTTCCTTCGCTGCTTCGGCCGTCTTTGCAAAAGGAGCGCTGTTCAAACTGAGAGTATCCATTGGCGAGCCTCACTTCGTATAGCATTAGTTTCTTGCTATCGCATTCATTGCTTCGTCCTTGCGGCGAAACTGTGACTTTTTTTCTTTGTTTGCTCGTATTCGTCTCTCCTCCTTCTGCATACGGTACTGAGCACAGTGCTACATCCTTATTTATATCGTCAATCCCAAAGAGGGCTTTTACAGGAGTGGAAACGTACAAATTTACAAGACAACCTACAGTGTTTTATTACAAATCGAGTAGGAAATGACCAGGCAGTATTTATGAAAATGACATGCAGCGAAGAGAGGCAAGCACGCTTATACTGTGCGCACTGAAAACAGAAATCAACAAACGAAAAATAGCAAGGCAGTACAGTTGATGACAAGACGAAATACACTAATATTGCGCGCATCAGAAGAAGCCACATCGCCGTATATCAGCTGCTTTGGCTCAGCCAAGAACTAACACCCCATAAATTCTATACAAAAGAGTACGAGATGATCTCCTGAAAGGAATTCCGTTCACGGTATTCAAAAGAACAGAAAAAGAAAGGGAGGAAAGACAGCACAGCATGAGACTAAACATCAAATTACAACAGAACAGCTGGGCGATAGTTGAGTCACGTGGCAGTCAATAATTCCGAAGCAGTTCTTCCAGAAACTTGAAGCCCGCTTTCCCTTTCAAAATCCTTCCACCACCTTGCGAGTTTCCACATAACTCCTTGGCAATATTTTGTTTTTAACTGCGGTCGAGCAATTTTTATGTTCACAGTGATACTAGCACTTATGTTTGCCTTGCGAAGCTGACACCAGGTGTGACAATGATGCTCTGCACAAAATTATGGCTCGAATGATGACGACTGTTTGCTCCAAAGTAGCGGGAAATTGGTTTTGATGACGGTACCAAAGATGCGTCACATTGCAATAGAGAACAAGAGACGAGGCGCAAAAAAAAACATGGCTGATCCCTCCGTAATAGGAATCGGTATAACACGAAAGTGAAACGTGTCTTCACAGAAGTAGTGCTTATTGTGCAGTGATATATGAGAGCTTGTACAATGTCTATTCGTGTTTGGCAGTTATACCACCGTTTGACGTGGATGCACCCATCTTGACAGCATGTCTCTATCGCGACGACGAACGCCCATGATCATGATTAAACCGTCGTGGTAGCTGACGGTGTGAATATATATTTGGACACAGCGAATCGTGAATCCCGCGTAAGGATGATATCAACAAGCTCATAATCAACACTGGTACCCTGTATGCACTTCTTCAAATCGTCGTCAATTAAGGAGAGAAACGGCACGGTGTGCGCTTTCTAGTAATGGGTAGCCGACGCCTGTGCTCATGCATACATAACACACACTTCGCTTCAGCAACACGGGAGGTAGAGGTTCGTAGCCTGAGCCGCAAACGCGTGCGTCCCGCTGGCCTCTGTCTCGCAGGCGCTGCTCTCGCTCCACCAAGGCACGACATTCGCACGTCGAAATCGCGTCCATTCTGCAACGCATATTGCAGCAGTTTTGTTAGTCGGTGCTCTCGCAATTGATGCTCTCGGCGGCGGAGAAATCCCGTTGGTGCACGTGGAAGCTGCACTGCTCCGATGAGCCGACGCACGCTAATACGAAGCCAAAGGCAAAGAACGTAACCAACGTAACTGCGTCAAGGGTGCCTCGGCGACGACAGCGCGGCCAGTCTACCTCTCTAGTATCTAGACGCTTTAACAATGACCTCCGATATTGCGTGCAATCTCGAAGTAAGCGCTAGTAAGCATAGAGTTTCCTACACTTACCTAGAGGGAAAAGTGGCGCTGCAAGCTGTTGGACGTATGGGAATGCCGGGATATGTGAGCTTCGAACTTGACTCGGATTCGTATCCTTCACGTAGAGCCCAGAAACCTCGAAGACGCGTCTGGCTTCAACACGTTCCTTGCGTCGAAATGGTTGATTTCTTACAGAAGGAGCACGTAGTGAGCTATTTGTTTTTTATTATTTCAGAAAAACGAGTTTTATTTAACATTGGACACTTCTGCGTCGATGTATAGTTTTACGAAGCGTAAAAAGTAAACGACGGCCGCTAAACTTGGCAGGCAGACGACAAAGGCAGCGTTCTCTCTGCCACCGTTCGTCGTCTGTTTCTTTCTTTCGCCGTTTGGTTATGCCATCAAGGTGAGTGGGCGTTTATTTTAAAATATACTACGCGTAAATGACATCCCGTTTATAAAAGTTTTGTTTTAGAGAAGCTTTATTTGCGTAGTCGTATCCACTTTTGAGCCGAAGCCTCGCACAACACCAGCCAACACAAGCCTTGCAGGCACATATACCGTCATTCCCAGCGCTCCAACGGCGGCCCTTAAGGAATTCGCATAGACGGTGGCGCCAGATTTCCTCTCTAGGTATTCTTGTAAGAAACTCTATGCTAGTAAGTGTCGATCGTGAAGCATTACTTCTTTTCACATCTCACAGACGGCGGCACCGCCCCGCTCCGCCCGCCGCGAAAGAGAATGTGTGAAAGATATAAGGCGCGTTCGCGCCGCGTCTAGCATCTCCCGAGTTAACTTAGTCGGTAGGGCGTCGGGCGCTTGCCGTCGCGGCCGCAACGTCGTGGGTTCGATTCCGAGTGGGGTATCTTTTTCTTGGTTTTTTTCTTTCTCACCCGTTGGCGTCCATTTTATCAACGTCATATCCGTGACGGATGTACTTGGTGGACCCCGGCATAAAAACACTTTTGTGTTAAAAAAAATCACAGCATATCCACGGAGTGAATGATGATGAGTGGGCGAAGCTGCGGAGGTTCGTCGGTAAACCGTGAATCTTCCGCGAATTCTGCCCAGTACATCATCACCGACGTGAGATCGGGCGCGTTTATACTAAAGGTTCGATGAGAGTTATGACGACTTGCAGCTCACTTTAATTTTACATGTACGCTGTGAATTTTCATTGTTTAGAAAACCATTGCTTTAAAACATCTGGCGTCTTTCATTAAGCAGCTGGCGTCTTTTCGTTTTGCTTTAGAAACATCTGGCGTCTTTTCGTTTTGCTTTTAGAAAACATCTGGCGTCTTTCGTTGGTTTATTTCATCAATTAACGGCGTTTTGAACAAAATTTTTATTGTTTATTCACGCACAGGAGAAATCTCACCGGGCACTACCTTGGAGGTAAACAATGGCTGCTAATGGGAATGAGATACAGAAGAAGTCGACTTTTAGCTAACACTTACACTTCTACTTCTACTAACGTTTCTTACTGGAACATGCCAATGGCTGCAATGGGGAATGAGAGACAGAAGAATTCGGCTTTTAGTTAACGCGCACGCTGTGAATTTTTTATTGTTCAACAACGCACAGGAGAATTCTCCCACCGGCACCACCTTGGAGGTCAAGATCTGGGACTAGCGTTAAGACTGGTTACGCACTACGACGGGGACGAATGGGTGCCGCTTTAAGGAGCTTCGCCCCTAAAACACGTTTTAGTGAATTATGCGTAAATCCAACGCGGTAATGAGCTAAGCGCAATCAAAAGGCAAAAAAAAAATCACAGCATATCCACGGAGTGAATGATGATGAGTGGGCGAAGCTGCGGAGGTTCATCGGTAAACCGTGAATCTTCCATGAATTCTGCCCAGTACATCATCACCGACGTGAGATCGGGCGCGTTTATACTAAAGGTTCGATGAGTTATGACGACTTGCAGCGCACTTTAATTTTACATGTACGCTGTGAATTTTCATTGTTTAGAAAACCATTGCTTAGAAAACATCTGGCGTCTTTCGTTAAGCAGCTGGCGTCTTTTCGTTTTGCTTTAGAAACATCTGGCGTTCTTTCGTTTTGCTTTTACAAAACATCTGGCGTCTTTTGTTGGTTTATTTCATCAATCAACGGCGTTTTGAACAAAATTTTTATTGTTTAATCACGCACAGGAGAAATCTCACCAGGCACTACCTTGGAGGTAAAGAATGCCTGCTAATGGGAATGAGAGACAGAAGAAGTCGGCTTTTAGCTAACGCTGCGAATTTTTTATTGTTCAACAACGCACAGGAAAAATCTCCCACCGGCACCACCTTGCAGGTCAAAGCGTAAGACTGGTTACATACTACGCTACGAGGGACGAACGGGTGCCGCTATAAGGAGCTTCGCCCCTAAAACATCCAAAAGCAAGAGAACCTTGACTAAAGAAGTCTGTGCCACGGCCGCTACATAAGCCGTGTCTGTGCATTTGCATTAACTTCGTTTATGTGACTTCACGTTCTTAAATAGCTGTAGCCGAGGTGCGCTGACGGACGCCGGACGCGTCGGTCGCACCGCGCGCATCGGGCAATGCGTTTGCTAGTGTAGCGTCGCTGTGCCAAGCGAGCGCGCGCGTCGACTTTACGTCGGACTCTGAAACACCCATTAACCTTTAAACGCCAGTGTAGTCTACATGCCTGACAAGGTCACAATGTCCACACATTTACTACGCTTACTAAAACTTGTCGACCTATCTCATAACGTTTGTCTCAAAGCCAAAAAATGCAGCATAGAGAACTACTCTCTGACTGCTTCGCATGAAACGGATTCCCACAAGGCGTGGGATCTGCCGATTTTTGTTGGGTTAATTGAGATTCGTTTGTATTGCAGCCATCTTATGAGGCTGTTTATGAAGCTGACGAATGTTTGTGAGGCAGGACACAAACTAGCAAACAAAAGTCCAATACGTCCGTGTACATCATTAGTTATTGTCATTCGTTGTTCCTGGCTGCAAGGCTCTAATTAGTAAGATTATTTAGACAGTTACCTTCATTTATCCATCGCTTGTTATCTTGGTGCCATTACCTACTGTGTTTTTGGGTGTTTAGCTTCCATAACTCGCCCGAATGATTGCACTTCTCGATATGTCAGTTCTGCAATCTACCAATTTATTTATAACCTCGTAACTTATATCTTCACAAAGCCATTGCCAAATACCTGCTCGCTAAATAGGCACAGAAGATTTCTTTAAGTAGAAGAATGCATGAAGTTTGTCCACTTTTGACGCGTTATGAAATTGTGATATTAATATTGGTTGAAGAGCTATAATATTTTAGTAAGTTTACTTGAGTCTATTTCAATATTGCAATTTTCAATATATTTTGTGAACATGGCTCTTTAAAGTAAAAAAATAGTAATTGCGTTTTTCCTCAGGCATTGCCACTCACGTACAAACATAATCAAGAGTGATGCTGTTCAGTCAGTAAACGCTTATTTGATCCAATAAATAATAAGTACAGGCGTATCTGCAGTCACAAAAGTAACGAAAAATGATTTGACGTTGGACCCTGGGGCGCGGGTGCGGCCCCGGCGAAACATCGTGTTGAAAGCTTTTTTATTTATTGTGTACGCGATTTTGCACTAACTATATAAATAGTATATTCCACTTAAAAACGGAAGCCTTCGGAATTGATTCTCATCTCCGTTGGTATAGAAACTGTTGCATTGGTTTTATTTTCCCGGTGTCCGAAAAAGCAATAAAATGTGCTAACGGTTCTTCTTCCTTCACAACTGAAGACATCTTTGGAAACTTCAATAAAACACGCAGAGATATAGAAGAAAGGCCCAGATATCTGCCACTCGTGACTTACAGGTGGCTACCTACAGAAAGTTTTATCTCCTCAAAAGCCGGCTGGTCAGAGATAAGCTTCTGAAATGAGTTTTGCGAATTTATTTCGCTGTTGTTAAAATGTCTTATTACCGACTTGAAGGTTGTCCGAAGGTACTGAAAGGGATTCTTTAATATTTTATTTTCTTTTTGATTTCGACAGTGAAGTAGTAGAAACAGGGACGTTTCCGGCATGAACAAAATGCCTAATAAAGTAATTAATTTCTCCTTCGGTTACCGTCCTCTGTGGAGCTACTTTCGTGCAGTATGAATAGTTGTCTGTCTTTGTTCCATGCGGAATCATGAAAAGTAGTGGCCACACAGAGAAGTTTTGCTGGGTGAGAGAATGGCCGTTACCGGTGGTCTCCAAGATTTAAGGACTTCTTTAGCATGCACTCTAGGAACAGTAGCACCTTTCGGCGTGTATCTTTCTCACATGTTTATTGCTAATCGTCATCTCTCTCCTGTGCATCTCCTTGTATTCCATGTAGTTCTAGGTCACGAACGGCGCGTGCGCTATCATCATAACGAAGGATTTAAAAATTTCAAGGTTTGGAAAAATAAGGGCAGTAAATAAGTGAGCGCCAAGATTAGACGCACAGAGTCTACACAACATAAAGCTATCAAATAAACGATATAAGAACGTCGCATCTTCAGCAGAGTGTTTTGGAGAATGATTTAATATACCCAACCCACAAGAGGCCAGTACGCACAGGCCCCAAACACGAACCGGATACTGCGGTTCACATTATTTCCAGGGTGGATGCACGTTACTATGACACCATTTTTAAGGTCCACTCACTTTACCAACGCGCCATCTTTAGAAACGCGTTTCCAACTCATAGATGAGAGACGCGTAAATCCGAGAGACATCATATACAGTTTCGCTTTAATAAAAAAGTTTTCGGTTAAACGAGTATATTTCCTGCAGTGAAGCTATTAGGTGTCGTACGTCCTTTCACGGCGCAATCCCGCCGAGATAATGGAACCACCCTCCTGCAAATTTGTAGCACTAGCACAGATGGGGCTGCATGTAAGCGAACTTGATAACTTATTGCTGTCTTCTGTGTGAATTATAATCGACGGGACAGCAACAGGAAGCCCCAGAAGCGGCATCAACCATACTCAGCACAGACAGCCCGGGTTCGTAAAAGAAGCTTCGCTTTGAAATGAATTAGTGAGTTACTCGTGACTATGAGCTATTGCTTAATGTGGTGCGCTACAGCTTCCCCAGAAAAAGCCACACTTTTATGACCCTGCTTGATGCTCTCATACAGTTGCAAGCGTTCTGTAGTCATCTGCTCGCCACAACCTTACTTTAATGCGATAAAGTGTACTGACCCGTGTCCTCTCCAGCGCCACATGTGTGCACGAAGTTTGGGTTTAATTATAGCCAATCGCAGAATTATGTCTTTAGTCTTCTGAGCGGACCGGATAATTTGCACCTATAGCTAACACTCGATGAGGCGCATCCGGCGCTGACACATAATTTATCGTGTACTGGCATAGAGGGCCTGCTGCATAATTAAAGTCCCGTGGTGCAGACGATGAGCAGCGAAGCGGACGCACTGGAGATGGAGTTTCTTGCAGCCGCCCTTGCCTTTCCAGTTCCTTAGTGTTGGGCTGACTTTTGCCTTCTTTTTTGTGGACCGGTGATGAGTAGTGGGATTAATCCACTTTCTGTGGCACACCCGTTTATGGGGATGACAGTCTTCTCATACGCAGCACAAAATTCTGTGGCACATGCCCATTTGTTCGGCTAATCGTTGCCTTCTTCATTTTAAATGCGAAGCATTTCTTAGCGAACCTCTGGCACTTTGAGCGTTTCTTTCTACGTATCTATCTATCTATCTATCTATCTATCTAGCCGCCTACGTCTGGGTGCTCTCATGATCGCCTCCTTAACTTGGTGTAGATCAAAATTTGCATGGGAGAGTAAGAGGATTTGACAAATATGATTGCCGGGTTATAACATGAATAACGTTAAAATCGTCTCGCGTACGTCGTCATTCCACTAGACACGTGTGGCACATACCCGTTGACCACGGGCCGCGGTGTACGGGTATGCGCCACAGGTGATTGACAGTTTATGTCTACCCAGGAACGGCGAGAACAGACATTGGTAACTTAAATGCTAGAGCGTTAAGGAAAACCAACATCGGCAGCGTTGACTCAACGAATGGAAAGAATGAAAATTAGGATCCCAGCAGGAATCGAACCTAAGCATTTTACGTGGCAATCAGGTATTCTACCACTGAGCCACGCCAGGTCTATAAACTGATTTGGAAAAACAGCCTACGCAGGCGTAATATCAGTGCAACTTGATTTGTGGTTGTGGTGCTGGCTATCTAATTTTACAAGAAAGCAATAAACACTACATGATACTCCTACGATGTGTACTCCTACGATACAGGCGTCATATCAGATTAACGTTTGTAGTTCCAGTGCTGGCTCCGCTTTTATAGCAGTCTAATAAACATTACGTTTGTATTTCTATTACTCAGAAAGCTATTCGCAATGCCCATAGACTGTCGCGCCACCGAGCGGAATTCAGGAGCGTCCTCTCGAGGAGGGTTAGTAGACGACAAAATGGCGGCACTATGCAGTCGCTCGCTTGTTCGGCTGTGCTAGCCTCAGTGTTAACGCGTTGGCAAGAAAGGAACACTACGACTTTGCATGTTCCCTGCATCAGTGAACAAACCGGGCCCTCCGTGACACGAGAAATCTGATTTGTTCTTGCGAGACGCGAAGTTTTCGTGAAAATACGTGGCAACTCGCGCTTTCAAGGCTAGCCCACAGTGTACACATACTATCAGCTTCGCGAGGCTTTCTGTAGCCACGTAGGTAAGTTAAATGTTATCGTCTGACATATTCAGTTGAAGCTCACCCTGTTTTACTTGCATATATAATTGGTCAGTGTTTCTTGTAGTGCATGAGTTGCATAACACTGCACGCGGGAGGGAGGTCGCGCGGGCTCGCGATGTGCTCATGTATAACTGAGCGATCTCAAGTTGGCGATACATTAAAATAGGGCCTCTATCTTTTGTCAGCAAAGCACTGTTAAGAATCGTGCGAGCGACGTTTCAATCATTCGAGGACGCGTCTGCTCGACGCCTTTCGTGGAGCGAACGCTTCCATCCACGCCGTCCTTCTCCAGTGCGTTGGGTTTCATAGCCACCGCTGCGCCGCTTGTTTTTGTACGTTTGTTGATAGGTGGCAGCACACTGCAAGCGATTTGCTTGTTGACCGGTCTGAGCGTCTGAGAGCAAAACGTTCTCCGCGCCCAGACGTCTGTCTAATCGTAAACGTGGTGACGCGGAGTGGTCGAAGTCGTTCGGCGGAGGAAATTCTTCAGATTGCTTTCAGCAGTGATGTTGAAAGAAACCATCTTGACGACGAGGATTTTTCACTGGACGTAGAAGACTGTGAAAGCACCGAGAGTGACAGCGACGATGAACCACCAGCTGCTAACTCACGAGGAGCGAGTTGCACTTCACGTCCCCTCGTGCGTTAATGTTCTTTCACGCTCTTAAGTCACTTTGATTGTATTTAATGTATAATATCCTTGAGCGAGATCAAAATAAAAGCATAGTTCCTCATGTGCATTGCATGTATCACAATTATTGTGGATATTATGGAGCGCCGCATCGCAAACACGCTCGAGCTCGACCAGCGAAGCGAAATGGTTAGAGCGATGGAACGTGCAGTCACGGCCACAATCCATGCCTCTCGGCTAACTTCTTCGACGTTGCGAAAAGCATACGTGTTTATTCTTTTCGATATTCATGTTTCGATCGTGCTGATCGAACCTGCAACATGCGAGTGAAGTACACACGGCTAGAGTCTCAGCATGGCTGACACAAGCGCTACTGAATGGCATGTTAAATGCTTGTGTTCCGTTGATGACGTAACTCCGCGTTTTCGACTGCGCAAGTAATGACGACGGGGTATTATCACAGAACACTTTTATGTTTGCAAGCCATCATCACGCGCAGCAGCGATGGCGCTACTCGCTGGCGGCCTACTACTGCGGCAAATCCGTCAGGCAGGCTCGGTACGTACTACCTCGGAGTGCCGTTCAGCCAGGGTTGCCACTGACTTTCGACTAAACGTCGCCAAACGACGAGCAAAAAGTCGCCAAAAGTCGCCATTTTTTTACAAATTTCGCCAAAAAAGTCGCCATTCTAGATATGTGCGGCATACCTCGTAATAAAACTTTCCACTCACGTATAGCCCCGTAGAATACAGTACCATCCAAGACCATGAAATTATATTGACGTTTCTGAATGCCAGTCCTATCGCCCGCTTCACCGTGGGGAGTGCATGGTGCCGCTTCTCCGACTAGCCGCAAGATGTGCCTGGTGGCGCAAGGGTGAATGAATGAAACGCTCATGATATCCTTCCATCCCTGTCCGCCCGTTTTGAAGGTAAAAGTGCGGTAAACCTTGGGCGAAAACCGTGAAAGCGTTGTTTGTAGACAGCTTTACGTACCCTTATATGAATTAAGAGGATTAAAGGGTTTATTGATGGTAGCACTACATAATTCTTGCAGGAACCTTTCATTAGTGAGTCTTACACCTTTTCAGTGTGAACTAATACGATACCGGACGCCACCGACCCTTTCTTATAGTCACTTATATCTACACGCTTCAATCCGATGCGTTATTAATGAACAGGTAGATAATGTAAAATGTTATATGGCGATCGTTTTCATTGCACACGCTCACCGAGAACAGTGGAAAATGCCTCAATAAATAGTTTTTTTATTGCACAAATAGCCGCGTATCCGCCTCTCTTCGCTATTCTAAAACAGTCTTTACGAGAGGATTTCACAGGACGGACATAATGGCGCTTAATGTGCACATTATACTCGTGGGTCTAAAACCAAGAAAAATACAGAGAATGTTGCCGCTCATTCGTTGGGAAGACACTGAGCTTAGGATGTATAACTCAGCGGAGACCTAAATCGAAAATCGCCAAAACTTCGCCATGTCGCCATTTATAATTTTAGGTCGCCACGGGCTTCTCAAATTCGCCTATTTGGCGAAATGTAGCCACCAGTGGCAACCCTGCGTTCAGCTCATACGTCAATTATAGTTCATACAGGTTTATGTAGCACGCACAGGATTTCGCAAAGCATCGTTATGCACGGTAACGGAGCTGAAATATAACCTTTCACTTCGCACCAAATAATTAGGTGGCGAGTACTTAGCACTTTCCATGGTTTGGGAAAGTATTTTAGTCTCATATACATTTCAGCGCAGCTCATGACTTCATCCGGTGAAAGTGCCGCGGTCCGTACGTCCGCACGTCCA
The DNA here is from genome assembly GCF_013339695.2 of Rhipicephalus sanguineus. Taxonomy (NCBI): domain Eukaryota; kingdom Metazoa; phylum Arthropoda; class Arachnida; order Ixodida; family Ixodidae; genus Rhipicephalus; species Rhipicephalus sanguineus. The sequence goes on along the minus strand of NC_051180.1, from coordinate 91,408,369 downwards.
TATATACTGTTCCTATGCTAACAAGCGGGTTGACCCTCCTCCTGGCGCCATCTTGAAAAGCACGGCGCGCCACCTATAGTTCGTGGGCATTGCGAATACTGAAGCATTGTTCGACCCCGGAGGAATACATTAACGAAAGTCACATATGATATCCATATCACCGCACCGTAAGGTCCACTTCGTCCACCAGAACGCCGCAGTGTCCTCTTCATTTCTTACGACGCTTGGCGATGGCCTCATGCTGACCGAGGATGATGCCAGATTGATTGACAGCCGCTTTGTAGACTACGCTACGTAGGCCACATACGCCCAGGTAGTCTACGAATACAACAAACACCATCCACTGATGTTGGTCTACGTAGCACTATCCAGGCCTACCAGCCTCGACGGCCTATACCTCACCAACGCGAAGGGTGGCTTCAGGTTCCGACATGCCGCCGGCTCTGTCGACAGACAATTTGTCGACACAATGACCGAGGCATCCACGAATTCCAACAGCTTTACTATACCTCATACTTCACAACACATGGACCCCTCGTCACCACGATCACGACCGGATCCTACAACAAGTCATGACCAGCTGCGGTGCTCACTGATCACAGTGATGATGCCCTGTTCAAGAACTCTCAAGCAATTTCTTAACCACCTGCACACGGGTTCGTGAAACGTGCGTGCGTTCTCGGGACACGTAGAAGCACTACATATCAGCTTACCGCTTCTGGTGTGGTAATACCCACGTTGCCTGGGCAGCGTTCCTCCTCCTCATAATTCATCAGCCTGTCTACGCCCACTGCAGGGCAAAGGCCACTCTCA
>NC_051180.1:91352870-91407456 GCF_013339695.2 Rhipicephalus sanguineus | reverse complement strand
CCAAGCGGACACGGTTTAAGTAAACTTTTTCTTGGGTTAACAAATGGGGCAAAGCAGAAGCAGTGAAAGTAACAGCAGTGTTTTGCTTTGCTGAAGGCGTCTCGGTAGTTGCACATGCAGTATACCTTAACTGCTCTGGTTTTCACATGCCAAAACTACCAATTGATTAGGAGGCACGTCGTAGTGGACGGCTCCTGAAATTTCGATCCCCTGGGTTCTTTAACGTCCACCTAAATAGAAGTAGAGGTGCCTTTAGCAATTTGCCTATGTTGAAATGCGACAGCCGCGGCCGGGAAGACGTCACATGTTAGTGCACCGAGATTAAGATCGAAGGAAAAACATCCGCGTTCTTCAGCATCCAAAGAAATGAGCAGCGCTCACTCGAACAGCGGAAGCTACAACGCTGTTTGTGCACTGTATCAGTGTCCTTCAATACTTCTTTTAAAATTGAGTAACCGTGATAGCACTTTGTACCGTCGTGCCTTTCGAGCAGTTTGTGCGCAGCATTACTATGCAGTGACTTGGCTTTTCTCACTCTTGGAAAGAGCGCACTGCGCTGCTCTGGGAACACATAACCCCCATGCGAGGCCGCACAGGTGCGTCAACATTCAATGTTCCTAGATATTCATTACGCGAAGCTATATATAACCAGTTTCCAAGGATTGTCTGAGTACGTTATAGAAACGTTCCACGAACTGAAGAAACAGAAACTTGGAGGTCGCTTGGGCTTCGCCTTCAAGAGTAGAGCTAGATAGCGTAATTGGGCCCTGTGCGCATCGCCTTCTCAACTACCAGCCTAGCTTCGGTTCTCGGTGCATGTGTCTACCATGCCGTGAGGAAACGAACGACTGTGCGCTTAACACTAGCCGTTTCAAACGATCCTAGCATGCCTACTGCAAGTACGGTTGTTAAGTGCACACTACGCCATAATTCTTCATTTTGCGAATAAGCGAAGGGCGCACTAGGCGTCCGTAGGGCAAGACGCGAACCTACGCAGCTGCTCACATTGTTCATGCAGCTGATGATGATTAATATGTCCTTAGCGCTTTGCAATGGTGGGCCTTTGAAACACCCACTAGTTGCGCAATTCGCATGTTTTGACGCCTGACGCGATTCTGCGCTTCTGCCACGCAATATTACATGCCTTAAGGAGACACCTCCCACTACGAGACATTCATATAGTGTTTTTTTTTTCGAAGCTGTTTGAAGCAATGGCGTGGCTCTGTGTACAACAACTGCCTTCATTGATTCTCACTCGAAAAATGAGTGGCAGTTCAACGCCCGCAAGGAGTGGCATTGCCGTACCCGTGATATATCATGTATGGCTTGCTCAGTCGTTCAAGCTTACATCACATTGGTCTGTTGAATCAGGTGGCACCCCCGCTTCGCTGGGCAACCACGTGCACATCGTGGATTTGAGCACATTTTGAAGACCTTATTGGTACTCCAGCCCTACCTTCTTCTGCAATGCATTTCAAAGTGTAGAACAGTTGCCCTCAAGGTAATCTATCTATCTTCGCATCTTATCTCTCTCTCTATCTCTCCTCGAAGAAATTGAGATATAGAAAACTGTGCCTAAAGGTTCTCTGCGTCTTCTATTACAGTAAATAATGCCCTTCAAAAAGGTCGCTTTTACGCTCCTAGTACGTATAAGTCATCCAAGGGGGTGTTTTCTCTCAATCCACGTGCGCACAAACCATCAAATTGCGGAAGCTAAAGTTTTCAGTGCTGGCAACGGCAGCTTAATTTCTGAATCATGTGGTTTTCTTTCTTTGTCCGGTGCGACTAAACAGCAGGACATGGACAGCAAGTCTTCCTCGAGAGCGGTGAGGCGTCTTATGTAGTTCCAGCCACATAAGCCACGCCTCGTGGGACAATGCACACTGAGAGTCGGTAGGACGAGTGGATTAGGAATGGAACGGATACCGAGAAAATAAATCCTTTTAGAAGTTGTCACGGGCAAAACCCCACTTGATGGCAAGAGAGCCGGTGCTGTCTCCAGCTCGAGCCATCCAAGGAGGATTAGCTTCGTGTGAACAAATTCTTCGTGTAAGCACCGATGCGATGCTTGCCCAAAATTAGGTACCTGCCTACTCGGTTTCACATTGCGTAGGATGAGGCAGGGCAAAAAACGACTTAGATTTTCAACGGAGAGCTCAAGATTGGACCAAGGAATGCTAATCATGCTGTATGCATCTAACAGGTCGATATACAACAGCTTTATCGGCAGGTCGGAGCGATTAAACCGTCCATTTGCATTTACAATAGGCGGAGAGAGGCAGAGAGAGAAGGAATATCGGAAAGGTGGGGAGGTTAACTAGAGTATACGTCCAGTTTGCTACCCTACACGCGGCGGGGGGAATAAGGGACCAAGAGAGAGAGAAAGAGAGATGCGTTTCACAACACACATCGCCGGACTCTCCAGTGGGCCACAGGAGACTCGACCATCGGTCTTTTACTGAAGGAAAGCTCTTGGGAGCCTGGTCTCACAGCTCATGAGCCCAGAAAAAACAGAATTGAGCGACTGCGTGAAACGCTACCATAGGCGGAGAGTTCTCATATTACCAAGGGCGGGGGGGACATGCTCTTCCAGCGTTCGCTCTCTGTCTCTACACACACACACACACACACACACACACACACACACCACACACACACACACCACACACACACACACACACACACACACACACACACACACACACACACACACACACACACACACACACACACACACACACACACACACACACACACACACGCACACATATGAATTAAAAAGAAGACACGTCGAAAAACAGAATGGTTTCTTTACGTATCGGCCGTGGGACCGGCCTTCGTCATAATAACAGAAGTGGCAGCACATGCTGTCACCACTGTCACTTCTGTTATTCATATTATTTACCGGCGTCCAAGAAGCTATTCCCTTCATTTATATATATATATATATATATATATATATATATATATATATATATATATATATATATATATATATATATATATATATAATGTGTGTGTGTGTGTGTGTGTAGACATATAACGAGCGGGAGAGTCCCACCTCGGATAAAAAAAATATTTAACTATAGTCTCTTTGGCGCCGGCAACTTGATATTGTTACGTAAAATGACACGAGGCGTGACTATTTACAAGTGTATTTACACTGATGTGCACAACATCGATCAAGATGGAGGACAGCACCCACAGCAGACAGACAGGCCAGTCCTCTTTGTCGTCTTCTGTACGCAGAATGTCTGGCTCTTGATGGGTTACCTACGTAGCATTACCCCCGGCGGTAAAAGCGCCGTCTCGGTGCGCTTTAACCATGCTCTTCAGAAGGAGGGCGGTATTGTTTTAGCCGACTGACGTGCACTACGTCACTGGGCGTGTTTGCAGGCGGATTAGTCTCGGAGACGGGAACGATCTCGTAGGTGACGTCAGTTACCTGGCGGACGATACGGTATGGACCCATGTAGCGGGATAACAACTTCTCGGACAGGCCAACACGACGAACCGGGCACCACAGGAGAACTAGGGAACCAGGCGAGAAACGAACGTCGACATGCCTGCTGTCGTAGAGGGTCTTCTGGGCTGCTTGTGAAGCCGACAGCCTTGAGCGGGCGATCTGACGCGCGTGGTCGGCACGAGCGATAGCATCCCGTGCGTATTCGCTCGGCGGAGATGTAGTAGCCGGAAGTAGGGTGTCCAGTGGTAACGTCGGATCACGGCCATAGAGCATATAAAAAGGTGAGTAACCGGCGGTATCATGACGCGATGAATTGTAAGCGAAGGTCACGTGAGGTAGCGCCAGGTCCCAGTCATGGTGGTCAGATGAGACATACATGGAGAGCATGTCCGTGAGAGTGCGATTTAGGCGCTCGGTGAGGCCATTTGTTTGGGGATGGTAGGAAGTGGTCAACTTGTGCTGCGTTGAGGAAGAGCGTAAAAGATCGTCAATGACTCGTGACAAAAATACGCGGCCACGATCGGTGAGCAGTTGACGAGGAGCGCCATGGTGTAGAATGACGTCGTGGAGCAGAAAGTCGGCAACGTCAGTGGCAGTGCTGGTGGGGAGCGCTCGAGTGATGGCGTACCTGGCCGCATGGTCTATAGCAACGGCGACCCACTTGTTGCCAGAGTTGGACTCAGGAAAAGGGCCGAGAAGGTCTACACCAACACGGAAGAAAGGTTCGGTAGGGATGGAGATCGGGTGAAGGAGTCCAGCAAGGGGTGCGGCAGGTCGCTTCCGACGTTGGCATTTATCGCAGGAGGCCACGTAACGTCGAACGGACCGGGCGAGACCGCGCCAAAAGAAGCGGCGCCGGACACGGTCGTACGTGCGAGATAAGCCCAGGTGGCCGGCAGTGGGCTCGTCGTGAAGCTCATGCAGGACCGTTGAACGCAAATGTTTAGGCACGACGAGAAGTAACTCGGGGCCATCGGGCAGAACGCTACGACGGTACAGCGTACCATTCAAGAGGACGAACATGCGGAGTGACGCGTCGTTAGGGACAGATTCGAGACGGCTAATGAGTGATCGCAAGGAAGCATCGCGACGTTGTTCTTCACCAATCTGAAGAAACTGAGACATGGACATGACGCTGGGGCCAGGCTGGATGACCGATCCGTCTGGCTTTTCAACAGGGTAACGAGACAAGCAATCGGCGTCCAGATGGAGGCGTCCAGACTTGTAGGCAACTGAGTAGGAGTACTCCTGAAGACGCAGCGCCCACCGGCCAAGTCGTCCAGTAGGGTCCTTCAGTGAAGAAAGCCAACAAAGCGCGTGATGATCTGTTACGACACGGAATGGGTGGCCATATAAGTAAGGGCGGAATTTTGAAACCGCCCAGACAAGGGCAAGGTATTCCCGTTCTGTTATAGAGTAATTGCGTTCAGACTTCGAGAGGAGCCGACTTGCGTACGCAATAACACGATCAGTGCCCCGCTGAGTTTGGGCCAATACTGCACCGATGCCGTGACCACTAGCGTCTGTGCGCACTTCTGTAGGAGCATCTGGGTCAAAATGTGCAAGAATAGGTGGTGTCGTTAGAGCGGTGATTAGCTGAGAAAAGGCGTCAGCTTGGAGAGGACCCCAACAAAACGGGACGTCTTGTTTGAGAAGGTCAGTGAGTGGGCGTGCCAGTGCCGCAAAGTTTTTCACGAACGGCGGAAGTACGAGCACAGGCCCACAAAACTGCGAACGTCATGGACAGAGCGAGGAACGGGGAAGTTCGTTACAGCGCGGACTTTGGCCGGGTCTGGTCGTACACCGGAAGCGTCAACGAGGTGGCCCAACACAGTAATTTGACGAAGACCGAAGTGGCACTTCGAGGAATTGAGCTGGAGGCCAGCTTGTCGGAATATTGATAGAATGGTCGAAAGGCGTTCAAGGTGTGTGGCGAAGGTGGGTGAGAAGATGATCACGTCGTCCAAGTAACACAAGCACGTCGACCATTTAAATCCTTGAAGCAGCGTGTCCATCATTCTCTCGAAGGTTGCTGGAGCGTTGCAAAGACCGAAGGGCATGACCTTGAATTGGTAAAGGCCGTCAGGGGTAACGAAGGCGGTCTTCTCACGATCCATGTCGTCTACAGCAATTTGCCAGTAGCCAGTTCGGAGGTCGAGAGATGAAAAGAAGGTGGCGCCATGGAGACAGTCGAGTGCGTCGTCAATACGTGGAAGAGGATACACGTCTTTCTTGGTAATTTTGTTGAGGTGCCGATAATCAATGCAGAAACGCCAGGAGCCGTCTTCTTCTTTACTAATACCACGGGGAGGCCCAAGGGCTAGACGATGGTTCGATTATGTCTTTCGCTAGCATTTTGGCCACTTCTTTTTGAATCCCTGCTCGCTCTGATGCAGACACGCGGTAAGGCCGACGGTGGATGGGCGCAGAGTCACCTGTGTTAATTCGGTGAGTGACAATCTTAGTCTGGCCCAAGGGACGATCATGGATATCGAAAATGTCACTATAGGAGGCCAAAACCTGGGTGAGAGCGTCGGCCTGATCAGCCGAAAGGTCTGATCCAATCATGTTTCGAAAAATAGCGTAGTCAGAACCGGGTAACCGTGAGACTTCAGCTTGGTCCGGAGCAGTTACGGTGACAACGTTGATGTCATCGTCGTCGGTTATAGCAGTGAGTTGGGCTAGCGACATCTGGTAGGGCAACACTTGGGGAATGAGGCCAAAATTGAGGAGCGGAAGGAAGACGGAGTTGTCCACTATAGTGGCGATGGTATGCGGCACAGTAATATTGCGCGTCAGTCGTGCGTCAGTTACGTAGCACTAGCAATACGTAGCACCTACGTAGCAATATTATTAGGTATGAAGAGCTCTAGTGGGGACTCAACACTCCGGGTGAGGGGGGGGGGAGGGGTACGAGGCCCACAGCCCCTCCCCCGGAGTGTTGAGTCCCCACTGGAGCTCTTTTTTTTCATGGTTCCTTTGGGGAAACGGCATCGAACATCTTCTATATTTATGTAACCTGCAATGAGAGTGATGATATAAATGGCGCTCAGAATACATTGTACTAAACGCCGACTGATGGTCGAAGGAAATGGTTGTATTATGCGTTGTAAGAATAATGTGGTATTAAAGGAAAGAAATGCAGCGTCAACAGACGGAATCAGTAACATGAACTTTGCACAAACAAAGTCCTTTCTCATAAATATCAAACTTTATTAAAGAGGACGATGTATGTGTTAATGAAGAGAATGTAGAACAGCTCGTGCGCAGGATCATGTTTCTAATTTAGTAGCTATGCTGCTATGCTACGGTACATTACACAATGGTCGACTGAAAAAATACCTCGAACAGCTGCTTTAGTGTCCCTTTAGGAAGGAAAACAGAAAACGAGAAGGCAGGGAGGTTAACCAGAAACACTTCCGGTAGCACTTCCACATTTCACACACTACCACATTTCAGCGATGAAAGAAAGGATGTGGGAGAGAGAGAAAGAAGTAGAGCGGCGGATGGCAGGCGACAACGCGCTGCACCCTTTAGGCTACACAATCACCAATGCGTGATATACAAAAACACACACAAAAAAAGTTTCTCGTGCGTACGCGTTTTTCGCATTCGCATTGACGCCCCGCCGCACATTGACATGCAAGTATTCTTCACACATATGTGCGGTGCTTTGTAGATGTTTCGGTTGCCAGTCAGCGCCGTGTCGTTTTTCCTTTAAGGTGCTTCCGGCCGTTTGCATTGAATGTTAGGACGAGATGTATCACGAACTTTCTAACCTAGACATTTGTTTGAGAATAAGACTAGCGCGCAAGGAAGTACCCATTATACATGTATATAACATGCCCAAACAAACAAACCGAAAGTTTTCCAAATCAAAATCCGCTTGCACCCCCCCCCCCCGCTTTTTCTGTAGCGTGGGATGTGTCTTGAGATAGTTTCACCGCGTGGGTGTCTTTACTGGAAGGAAAAAGCTGCTGTTTTTATCACAGCGAATGGATGGCTAAGAAACCGGAAAAAAATGAAACAAAAGTTCGAAAAGAAACCTGCAGCCAGAACATTAATGTCGAGTGCTGAAACGTGCTCTGTGGGGTGCGTGGAAAAAGAAGGAGTGCTATTATGCATTGCTGTTACTATACGGACGTGAAAAGTCGTCACTAAGAAAAAAGAAATATGAAGAAAGACAGGAGAAGCTAATGCTCCTTCCAATGCGCGCTTTTTCTTGCATAAGCGAGTTTTTATTCTCTGTGCTAAAGGAACGAAAATACGGACACGTGACTGAGGTGTCCCTTTTGCTGCCACGTGGCGCTCTCTGAGGAACAAAAGATAGAAAATCTGTAAAAACCAGCGAAGTCTTTAAGCACACGAATGTGCACACTGGAGCAGGCTGCAAAACAGCAGTGCGACATTAAAAAAGCAGTACGCACGTTCAAGAGTAAGATTTCAACGCTAACCGAAGCGGTGAAATTTTACTGTTGTTCACATTGACCAGGAGAGAGAGAAGTAACTTTATTGGCACCCGTCAAATAGATAACGGGGTAGAGGCGTCAGCCCAAACCCACACTCATCCTCCCTAACCGTCGACCGGGATCCCTTGGGACGTGGCGGCGGTTAGGGCGAGACCGATGACTTGCCGTTGAGCATTTTCCTCTTCGTTGAGTAGCAAGGACTCCCAGGACTCTCTGCATCTGTCTGGCTCATCAAAGTTAGGACAGCTCCAAACCATGTGGACTAAGTCCGCTGTACCATCGCAATGCCTGCACCGAGGGCTATACACCGAGGGATGCCACTTGCTCAACAATTGCGGGTATGGAAATACCCCTGTTTGTAACTTTCTCCACATAACTTCCTCGCTTTTTGAAAGGTTCTTATGAGCTCTCGGGTAAGTCTTACGCCCCAGCTTATAATGGTTAAGGATTTCGTTATAAGTGCTCAGTTCTTCAGCGGTCTGTAGGGGATCCTCGCTTGGGCAAGTGGCCCAACCGAGCAGCCATCGTTGTTTTGTGCGCCGCCGCTATACACTTTAGCGAGCGCGCAGCCGCACGCTGAACGCTGTGGTCCAGGGTGATTTTCGCTGGGTTTAGGATTGGGGATTTTACCAAAAAGGGCATTTGAAGTGAATAAATATCTTGCGCTATAAAAGCGTGAAAACGGCATAGAGCAAGACGACGAGAAAAGTGATAACCGAGCACCAGAGCCCTTGTTCTAAAGCTCTAAAACGTTTTATAAAACCACTCAATTCTTGGCCAATCCACCACAGTGGGTGTGCGCCACAGTTATGGGTGAACAAGAACAAGCAACCGGAAATGGGAACAGAAAAGCAGGAGTCATCAAAATGAAACGGAGAGAAACAGAGACTTTAAATTTGATGTGGAGCTAAAACCTTTAGGCGAAGCGTCTGCCTACGCGGTAACCGTCTCTGAAATTTTGCTGCGCGCAGCTGCCGGCAGGCGGCAATAGAAATATCTACAAACGCCGTTTTTGCGGCACATGCCTTTTTGTTTTTTACACAAACGAATGCCAATTCATATTTTCCTAAAATCTGGAGAAACAAGTGTTCCGAGGATGATGTTGAAAGATGCGGCCAAGAAAATAATAGTTTTCTGCGAAACTTAAGCAAGAACAGAGCAGCTTTAAGCGCAACAGCTTCGTTGCAGAGATACTAGGTACAGATGGACGTCGCCGTGTATCTGTACTTGCCCCCTTTCTGTGTAAAGCATTTAGGCGATTGCAAGTAGGAAAATAATTATATGGCCATCTGTAAGCCTCACTTTAACCAGCGACGTCTCCGAAGATATTTATAAGAGTATTGTTGACAGCGGCTATTAATTTCTTTGGTTAAGACGTCACGACCATCTTGACAGAAAAAAAGTCATAGTTTCACCGCAAGGGCGAAGCAATGAATGCGATAGCAACAAATTGTAGTGTTACACGAAGTGAGGCTGGCAGCTAACTGCTTTGTACCCGATCTCGCACAACATCTCGTAACAACAAAACGCTGGTGTAAGAGAATACGGCCGCTCCAGGGAGAGATGCACTCCGCATAGTCACTTCGCGTTGAGAGCGCAGCACGTAGAAGGGTAGACGAGCCGTCCGCTGTGATGTCTGTCGAGATAGCGCGCGCGCCAACGATCGCCACCGCGCCCTTAGATTCAAAGTTCAAAGTTGCTTCTCGCACCACGCGACACCCCCCCCCCCCACCCCCTCGCGTCTTCTAAGGCTCGTTAAAGACGGGCGGGGCATTTCCTGTCTGCTTCGATGACGGGCCTTCCGAGCGGGGTGATGTTATGGGCCGGCTTCGGCCGAGCAATGGGCCGGCTTGTTTGAACTCTGCTTCGGCCGCGTTCGTCGCCCCCGCTCACGCGCTTTTACCCGTGGTAGAACGTACAACGTGCGGGTGGATCTTATCTCATCTTACATAATTTGGACTTTATACCGGAAGGACATGACGGCGACGGCAACGGCGATGGCGAAAACCCGTCGAGACTGCCCATATAATTGCTATCGCAATAAAAAAAATTGGTCATAAGAATGCACAGCATAGATATTGCGGTAAAATGTGAATAAACTGCGTCCTGGGAAGTACTTCAGTCGCTACGAAAGGGAGGAAATTTTGGCAAGCAGTTAGTATGCGTTTGTAGGGAGTGGTCAGGCGCGCAACGCGGAAATTAGAAGGAAGGGGTAAGAAATAAAGGGGACACTACATGGCACTAAAGGTTACCGGGAGTCAATTGCCGGAAGAAAGAGCGATATACAAAAAAAATCAGTTTCACCACAAGGGCGAAGCAATGAATGTGATAGCAACAAATTGAAATGCTATACGAAGTTAGGCTGGCAGCTAAATCTTTTAGATCCGATCTCGCGTAACCTACAAAACGATGGCGTAAGAGAATACGGCCGCTCCAGGGATAGCTGCGCGCAGTCTCTTCGAGTTGAAAGCGCAGCACGTAGGACATACGAGCCGTCCGCTAATGCCCGCCGTGATAGCGCGAGCGCCAGCGATCGCAACCGCGCCCTTACAATCAAAGGTCACAGTTGCTGCTTGAGCGACATACCCCCCCCCCCCCTTTCCGCATCCCTTCATGCTTGTTCAAGGCGGGCGGGGCGTTCCATCTCTGCTTGAGCAGCACTCAACGGCAGCTCAACGGGTGTTATTGCATGCGCCTTCCGAGCGACGGAGATGGGCCGGCTCGTTTGATCACTGCTTGAGCGGCGTTCGTCACTCCTTTTGCGCATTTTTAACCGCGGGCAGAACATACGGTGCGCGGGGCGATCTTATGAGTTTGGACTTTATACGGAAAATGACGGAGACGGGGACACCGACGGCAAAAAGCCGCCGACAGTGTCCACACAATTGCTATCGCAATAAAATTAAAAGTCACATGCTGCTAATCTCCTCACTATGCTCTTAAACAACCGTACATACAGTTAGCCAGAAGTCCGCAAGGGAGAGGTAGGTTCACGAAAAAAGAAAAATGTCATTTCTGTAATTTTGTATGCGTTTTACGCCAACATTGCTATGCGACGTTTCTCATTTGGTAAAATTATTAGCAGATTGTTGTGCCACGGCGAAGTAATCATCGTTACTGTCCGATCTCTCCCAATGTCTGTTTACCGCAAATGCAACGAATCGACGCATTTAATACTAAGCACGTTTTCAGTAATTTACCGCTTGCCATATCATATTTAAGTGGAGGAAAAAATGCGGAGTTCTATATTACAGTATTTATGTCCTTGCAATATTCGTCTCCTCTCACGGTCGATCATTTATTTGCAATGGCTGTATAAGGTTACCTGCATAGCGAGCCTTCTAATGGCCACCTATGTAAGATACGGGCCCATCGGAACGAACAGCGTTCTGCAACGGCCTTTACAGCCCGACATAAAGATCTTTATGGCCACAACGTTTATGGTTTTACAGCTTTACAGCAGCCGATGACCTTGTAAATTTTAGTGGCCCAAATTTCCATGGATCGTTTTCTTTTCTGCTTGTCATCTTTGTAACAGCAGAACGAACAATTAAGATTCCATGTAAAATGCCGATGAATGCCTTCCGTCTCAAGATTCATGATTTCAACAATTCTTTATCTAAGTACACGTCTTACATTGCGTGTGATATACACAAATACAATTCGAAAGAAAATACAAGCAGAGGTGTAAGCATAATAAGTATGACCGTAGTCTTCAGTGCGCCCTCCTTCTCGAGTCTCCAAGTATTATATTTTGCCTCGTGACGTGGAATAAGTAGCTCCAAGCTATCATTATAGGCTTTTGTGAATCTCGAGGAACGCAAAAAAAAAAAGAACGATTGCATCTGGAGCATTATTCTATACCCTGACTCGGATTTCAGTTTCTTCCGGCATATTTTGACCATGAACAATGCGACATTCTTTTGATATAAACATGCAGACCTGCAGAAAAACTTATGCTTCGTGCTGCGGTCGAAGCGCCCCTCAAGTCAGATTTCACTTTGTCACCTTATTCGCCGCATGTCGGATCTCGAATGAAGAATAGCACAATGCGCTTCTGTCGTGCTGAACCCTCGTAAGAAACGTTATCTTCGCATTCACGTTTGGTACAGCGGAATAATGCCGCCACTCTTATTCGAGAACGCTATGCGAAATGCATCAAGCGTAAGAACAACCGAAATAGAAGAAGTGTTCTGAAATGTTCTTCTCAAACGATACTGGCTAACTAAACCCACTGAGTCAACCTTTACTAATACTGTCTGGTTAGGTTCAACGGTTCAATTGGCCTCCGCCAGTGAATGGATCTTGTCTATTATGTTTGAAATGTATTCGGATTTTCCTTATTGGGTGATAGAAGAAAATGAAAGACGAAAACAACGAAAACAACAACGACGACGACGACAGGAAAGACGAGTTATGCTTCGGCGAAAAAATTACAGAAAGCGTTACTTTAAAAAAACAACACTTATAAGTTCGAATGCATACTGTACATACCTGTATTTGTTGCTGCATGGACATCTATGTACCGTTAGTTGTTTCACTCCGCAACGACACAGAGAACAGAGGCGAATGAAAAAAATACCTGCAGGGTCGTCAGAATAGGCTTCATCAGAAAAACTGATTCGTTATCTGAGTGCTGTTACGTGCACTGCGATATCCGGCGAGTCACTCGGCAACACAGCAGCAGCACTGACCAGAAAAGCCCGGGAAGGATTGAGGGATACTGTTTCTCTTGAAGATTATGGAGATCCAGCACACGTATTTTAATCTATGTGACGCGAAGCTGTTCTATAAGTAAAGGTTCTTGTACGCACACGAGCCACGCGATGTTACACATGCGTTGGCAGGACAGAAACATGGCTTAGATTTGTTTCTTAAAGGGGCCCTGCAACACGTTTCGAGCATGCTCAAAAAAAAACGCCAGGCCTGCGCGGAAAGCGCAGCACAGTCACAGCGAAAGCTGGAAGAGCGGCTTTTCTAGAGCCCGTTATAAACTCTCCTGTGGCTACTAATACAGGTACATTAGCAACGTACCCACTACGCCACAAAGCGCAATTTTTGGGAAGTTTGGAAGCACCCAGCGCGACATTATTCGTTGTTCTGCGGAGAAGCGAGGTACCATATGTAAGCGATTATGTGCAGTTTGTTGATGCGGCGGTTGATGACGATGAATAATTATGGTTGCGCCCTTTGTAATGGGTTGGAAGCTTTAAACGACCCACTAGTTACGTAATGCATATTGTGTGACGCCCGGTCGTTATTTAACTCTCCCACCACGCTTTATAACACACTTTAACCGGAGAAACGTAGAGCGAGAGAGAGAGAGAATTGACTTTATTGAGACCCTGAGGAAATGGATCATGGGATCCCTGTGGGCTTCCTTGGCAACCAACAAAAGTGCACTTGCGAGGAACCCACTACGCTATAAATCATTGTAATTTTTGAGAAGTAGGGCAGTAGGCACTGTGCCATTTTTCGTCATTTTACAGACAGCCGTGGTACCTGCTAAACGCATGTAAGGCATTATGCGCACTTCGTTGATCATGTGCGTGATGACGATGAAGAATTATGGCAGAGCTCCTTGTAATGGATTGGAAGCATTCAACAACCTACTCGTTGCGCAATTCGCATTGTATGACGCCTGGTTACATAATTCGCGTTGTGCGACGCTTGGTGCTTACTTTACTCTTCTACCACGCTATATTGCATATGCTAATGTGGTTCCTTCCCGACATGAACCCTGTATAGGACCTTTTTGCAAAGCAGTTTCAAGCACCGGCATGGCTCAGAGGTTGAATACCGGGCTCCCACGCAGAGAGCCCAGGTTCGAACCTCGTTCCATCCTGGAATTTTTTTCTTATTTAGATTTTTTTCTTATTTCTAGCGATACTGGTTACGGACACCGGCGGCGGCGGCGGCGGCGGACAACTATGGCACCAAAAACGGCCGGTGAAATGATCTCATAACAGCTTTCGCTGTAAAAGCGCTGCCGATCGGTAGTCGAGGCTCCCGAGAACACGCGAGCCAAATATTATAGCGATGCGCATGGCCTGGAATTTACAATAAATTATCAAAGTCAGCTGAAAATCGCTCCCTCTTCTCTCGACAAATGATGTATTAGTCCGCAAAATATGACGCAATTGTCGGCAGTTCCACCATTGGCTGATGTTATAATCACGATAACACCCTCATTATTACTTTCGTTGTTAATTTTATGTTCAATCAGTAGATAATATGTATGTTTATATTCTGTTATCGCGTTAAAAACACCGAACAAACATTAATATTAGCACTTCCGGTCTCACCGACAGCTCGTCTGCTCGTAGTTGCGTGGTTCCGTTTTCTTCGCCATGCGCAGTGCCGAAAACGTGAATATTTCTGTGCTTTTGACCATCGCCGGTTGCCGTTGAGAGTGGCAGCCGTTCGAGTGTTGCCTCGTCAGCTGGGAACTGCATCGTCGGCACGTTCTCACGACCGACCGAGGCAGGGGCGCAGCATGTCTCTGATAACAATGCTGGCGTCCGGTAATGGCGGCGCTTCGGGGTCGTCTGCCAGTGCCGTCTTACGAGGCGGTGTATCGGAGTATGGGCCGAAACCGATCTCAGCTGTCATTCGTTCCAAACGAGCGCGCAGGTTTGCTTCCATGGTTGGCAGAGCGATGAAAACACTACGGCGTTCGAGGTGCTCACCCAACATTATCAAACCGACGCGCAGTTTTCAAGCACACGCGATACACAGTGCGATGGGCTCCGCTCGAGGAGAACGACGCAAGCCGACCGGAAGTGGCGGCACAGACCACGTGGTTGCGCCCAGACGCCAGAGAGAAAAAAATGAAGAAAAAAATTCCGCCGGCGCTCTTGGGCGGAGCCTCGCTCCTCTGCGCTCCCTCCCTCGACTCGCTGCCTAGCTTTCCGCGCGCTCGCGGCGTTGAGTTGAGGGGGAAAGCTGCGGAACGTGATCTCTATAATTTGGTAACACCACTTAGACTTGACGGATTCGAAAAATTTTTGCGGCATATGACTCGTGAAGAGTCATACGTCAATAATGAGACTATTCCAATATAACTAAGAAAGGTGTTGCAGGGCCCTTTTAATAACCAAAATTTTTATGGATGTGTACTTTTTTAGTTTGGTTGTTATAAGTAATAAATGCCAGAAGAAGTAATCAGTGCGACGGAATTATCAAGCTTCTACAAGCTTGAAATTCACTTAGCGATACTTACCCCGAATTCTAGAACGTCCCTTCATTCGGCTCTCCACCTTGACTCGAGAACGTCGAGGCCAGATCCATTTTACGGCACGAATATGTTCACGGCGTGTGAGTGAAAATGGGCATCATTTCTCGAGAACCGTTGAGTCATTTTCAGTCGAGCGGCGTCACTGTGCTCAGCTCCGTCAAGTGAAGGGCAAACTTCGAGTCTAGGCTTTTTTGAGAATACGGGGGTTACTTAGGGACAGCCAGGTAGCACAGCAACGTCTTTTTAGAAGAAAGACGACTGCACTGCCTTTCTGTGTAACTTTCTCATTCTCCCGTCCGCTCGCCCCTATTGCAGCACAACTTTATCAAACCCTCCCCCCCCCCCTCTCCTTTCCTTCACAGCAGTATGTACGTCGGCGCAATTCTCAGCTTTCTGCGTGAATGCGGGTTCATTATCAAGACCAGAACCACTCGCTTGGTCTCGGCGCTCAGAAAAGCAAAACATGAAATGAAAAACGAGGAGTCTATTTGATTCTTCCTTTTACGCAGTGCTCACTCGATCAGTCCTACTGTCCAGGCCTCTGCTGCGCATGGAATTTGAGGAGCCCCTTTGTTGTTATTGTTGTTGCTCACTCCCAAAACTTGTACTTTTCAATTTTCGTACTATGATTCAAAGAGACCAGTGCAAGCATAAAGCTACAAAGAATTGGGCGACGGTTGTACGGCGTTCCAATGTCGAGGTTACTCGGCTATGTCGGCGTCTCTTTTCAGTTTTTTTGCCATCCCTGTAACCAAGTAAGTACGTACGACAAAAGCCAGACTATATATATTTCTTTCTATGGGAATGCCGACTGTCCCCCGAGCTGCTCGACTGTGCGCTGTCAAGCAGAAGAGAGACGAAGAGAATCTGGCGAAAAAAGGTGAGAGATTACTAGGAAACTCGGCGAATGCAAGGATAGGACAGAAACAAAGAGAAAATATATGAATGTGCACTCCCGTTGTTGAAACACAGTGTTTTGTTTTGACTTGCGGAAAAGAATATGATATGTCTTTTGCGGACGGACTGAAGGCAATTCGACCGCGGCGGTGCAAATGCGGATTAGAGTTGCAGAGCGGGGCATAGGCACTATGTTATAGCGCAGAAAACAAGACGATGAGTCGGCGACTGTTGCTACTTTCATCCGTCCGGATTTATCTTTTCTGTTATTTTCCCGACAACCGCCTCCCCTGCCATCACAAGTCTGCCGCGTTTTTTGCTGCTAATATTTTCTTCACTCCTTCGAGCTACTCTCTCAGCTGAGAGCGGCCCATCGTTGGTACAATCACCGCACGGTGGGATTTCCACCACTCGGCTTTGTTTTCCGAAAGAATATATGCCACATCCATTCAGTCCGTCCTCTTTTCCTTGTAAACAAACAGCTCCTCCCTCCACTCTTTTATTTTCTTTTCCTCAGTGTCTTACGCGCTTCTTTCGGGAGTGCCACTACTCCTGATGCGCCCATAGTGATATTTCATTCCATTAACTCACTTTCAGGGTCCTTTCCTTTCCCAGCGGTGACACCGGCAGCCAAGTTTATGCGCGGCATGAGTTGACTTGTGTGTACTGGTCGTCACACTCCGTTGCTTGGCGCGGGAATACTTGGTTTCTTGCACCTCTTGTCTTGGCCGTCCAGTGGCGAAATGTGGGATTCGGGAAGCTCCTCCCGAAATTTGGAGCTTGCTTAATAATGCGAGATCCCGGTGAAACGCATGGTTGGGCGCATTTTGTTCCGCTTTCGTAGAGGGAATTGTATCTGTGGAAATGCTTGTATATACTTCTTTTTCCATGAAGCTCCCATATTTCTTTCGTGAAAGGGGCATATAAGTGCTTTTCTCTTTTTTTATTCATACGTAAATATATAAAGGAGTTGTTACCATTTACTAAAAACTGCTGCTTTTTAACTTGTTCATTAGTATAATCAGCTCTTACAAGGTAGGGTAAGCTTGATATCAGCAGGAGAGGCCTTTTCCGCCTGTACTTGACATACTATTGGCTGAGATTAGTAATGATGATGGTGATTAGTGTAAAAAATAAATTAAGGAATAAAAAGGATAAACACTTACGTTCCCTGATCTCAAAAGCAGCTGCTCGCTCGTTAGCTCTTCGCTTTGGTTATCATTTATGATTTCGTAACAGGACTACCACTTCAAAGGTCTATAGGGTCTTACCTACGAGAACGTCGACATGATTTTGAGGCATGCATTCGTCTAGAGCTACGGATTAATTGAGGTGTTTTAACGCGGACCTAATATAAGCACAAGGGTGTTTTCTGCATTTCACGCTCATCTAAATGAAACCGCCATGCCCGGGCCAAGCTTAGCAGCTCGATGACTCAGACGCTCAGATATCATGGCGGGAGAGCGTTGCCGGTTTCATAAAGGGGCTCTGAAACACTTTTACAAGCAACCATCGAAACATTCGAATGGCTTCACTAAACGAGGTTATTGCCTCACTAATCGACAACCGCAAAAATTTTTAGAATTCGTCAAGTAGGAGTGGAGTTGCAGTAATCTGTCGCACGGTGTGATTTGCTTTCTCCTCTCGTCCTGGCGAACGTGCTGGAAGCTAAATAGGGAGGGATGACACGGGGGAAAGAAATCACGTCACGCATGCGTCATGAAGTTGCGCACTTTTGCTTTTAATAGCTAACCTGTTTAAGCTAGCCGTAATGTGTCCGACCCTATCTCGAAAAATAAATGGGTATGTGCCACAGAAATTGGGTAAATCCTACCCACTACTCACCACTGGTACTCTAAAAATGAAGAACACAACAGTTAGCCCAACAAAGGGGTATGTGCCACAGAAATTTGTGCGGCCTATCAGAAAACTGTCATCATCGTAAACGCGTATGTGCCACAGAAATTGGGTAAATCCCACTACTCGCCACCGGTCCACTAAAAACGAAGAAGGCAACAGTTAGCCAAGAGCTAGGGAACGGGAAAGGCAACGGCGGCTAGGAGAAGACCTCGAAGCGATAGAAGGCCTACGCCAACGATGACTACCGAATGATTTAACCCTATCTCGAAAAATAAACGGGTATGTGTCACAGAAATTAGGTACACGCTGTTTGAAGAAGACAACAGTTAGCCCAACACTAGATAACGGCAAAGGCAAAGGCGGCTGCGGGAAGGTCCCGAAGTGATAGAAGGCCTACACCAACGACGACGTGCCCGTAGATCTATGACAGGTGCGAACGCTTGGTTTAAGCGCGAGGCTCGGTCTCTACAGTTTTGAGATCACTGTCGTGTCTGTGACTGTGTGTGGCTTAACTTGAACCTTTCTGCGTTGAGAATCAACGTAAAAACAACCTAGCATCGCCTAGATAAAGCCTAGCAACGACTGAGAAGCAACCTAGAAACAACTCGCATCACCTAGCTAAGCCTAGAAGCAACCTAGAAGCAACCAGATAGTCTACAGAATCGCCCAGTTTCGCTCTTTCAATGCTTGCGCAGCTTAGTATTAGTGCAAGTCTCGCCAATTCTTTTTCTTTGAAGGCACGGCTAACATTCGCGAGAGCGCGCACGGGCACGTGGCGGCCTTCCGCGGCAGGCGCAGTAACTATGCAGCCAACGATGCTCAAAGTCAGCCAGTGGCCGTGAATTTGGGTGTATGGTTCGATCATCTGAGTATATGGCATCATTTGTAGAGAGAAGAGGGAGCTTTTATAAGCTGACTTTGGGAATTAGTTGTATATACCAGGCCACGTGCTGCGCTATAATGTTTGGCTCACGGGTTCTCAGGAGTCTCGACTGCCGATCGGCAGCGTTTCCTGACCATGCTGAAAAATGTTGCAGGGCCCCTCCTCGTCAAACTTAGCCTTCTCTTACAGAGATGCCGTATATGGCTAGGGCATGCCGTTTTGTTGGCGAACAGACAAGTACATGATTTATCCGTAAACTAGTAAGACTGGGTCTGGCAAAAAAAGGAAATTTTGATCTGATCGGAATATATTATTTCCACTGTTCAAACCTGTTTCCTTGGGCGTAGACATGTGCGCCGGACCCAAAATCACCGGCGGCGGCGCGTGAAGGGCGCGGGGATCATCGGACCGGCGGCGGCGCGGCGCGGAAGGGGGGGGTGGGGGAGGTGGGGGAGGGAGGTCGAAGCAGTGAGTGCGATAGGTACACGCCGTAATGTTACATGAACGAGGGCTAGCAGCTAACTCTTTTTGCTCCGATCTCACTTAACTCTACAAAACGCTGGTGTATGGCAATACGGCCGCTCCCGGGAAGAAGCGGTTTTCGGTCACTGTTAGTATCAGTGATCCGAGCGTGAAGCAGTGAGATCACAGCGCTCAAAACGCTCACAGCGCGTAGAAGGTATACGAGCCGTTCGCTGGGGGATGTCTCCCGAAATAGCGCGCGTGTCAGCGCTCTCGACCACGCCCTTATAGTCAAAAGTTCACAGTTGCTGCTCGGGTTACGCAGTCCCTCTCCCCAGACATCCCTTCCTGTTCCTTCGCCCAGCGGGGCGTCTCCTTCTGCTTGAGGAGCAATCGACGGCAGACCTCGCATGCGGGTTGATATTATTCCGTGTGACGGAGGTGGCCAGCTTGTTTCATCTCTGCTTTAGCCATGTTCCTAGCCAACGCTCGCGGTAGAATATACAATGCGTGGAGTGATGTTATCGTTTTAGATTTTATACGGAACATGACGGCGACGGTGAAAACCTGTCCTGAGTGTCCATACAGTTTCTAAATCAATAAAAAATATATACAAAAAACGGTCGAAGAGGGCTCGCCTTTTTCCCGGAAAGCTGCATTGTCTCCGCTGTAAAGAGTGCGTCAGTTGGAAGAATCGTATAATCCGACGCCATTGGTTTCGTTCTCGTGTGCAATACCCTCCTTACAGGGGCATCTCCTCGCCACTTATTTCTTCATAAAGCACGCGTACAATGTCAGCACTAAGCGTTGAACAATCATGATTTCGCGCTGTCGGCTACAGTCTGTTATCTTTGCATGCGCAGTCGTAAACGCACAAAATGGAGCGAAATCAGTTAATCGCCCACGATAGTCTTGCGAGAGAAGCAAGAGCGGGTGGGCGGCTGCATAGCAAGGCAGTATGGGAGACAATTCACAACTGATATTTCTCGTATATGGACCAGTCGAGAGTATGTACCCTGATGATGTCACGTGACTCACTGTTCTGGCATCACGAAGTGCACCAAAAGACAAGAAACGCCAAGAGGGTATAACGCGCTGATTGTTTTCGTTTTTTGTTGTATTTTCAGAGGCTGCTAGGGACCCTTTATAGAAACAGGGCGTGCAAACACGGACACAGGAGCGTAGTCAAGACACCAGAAACGCCGCTAACAACTGAAAAATCACACAGCGGCGGAACCGAAGGTAGAAACAAATATTTATCTGCGCATTCCCACGTAAGAGGACATACCTATCAATCAAGTGCGAGTAGTGGTGTACGTGAGAGATAGCTGTTCACTCTCTTGACTTGTCTCTTATGTCCGTGTTTCCACGTCATGTCTTCTTAAAATGAATACCTACCAACTAGCTCAGCTATATTCTAAGTTTGGCATTCACTTTACTTCTGTATTTATTTATCGATTTACTCGCGTAAGAATTAAAGGAAATAGTGTACTAACGCACCGAGATACACATATATATATATATATATATATATATATATATATATATATATATAATATATATATATTGCTTATCTATTTTATTTATTAATGCACAGTACCTACTAGGTCCAAGACTCCAAGAATATGCTAACCAGCGAGTTGGGTCGTCGCACTTTAAGGCTGGAGAACGCGGCAGCGTTGAGGTCAGGGAAGGTCAGGGAATACTCGTGATATTTCTGGAGAAGAAAAAGATACCACAACTTCTGGGGAGCTATTCTCGATGCGGTCATCCAAAGGAGGTGTCCACAGTCCATTTAGGCACAGCGCATTCAGTGATTCGAAAAATTGGCCGCGTATCTGCGTGCTTCGCGGCAAATGTCGTATAAAGACGATAGAAGAGGCGCTGCGTGAGATATGGACGCCATCTGGCAATACGTCGGGAAACATGAGTGCTGTGTTGTGGGCTGGTAGTCCCGGCGCAGCAGCAGGCGAAGACCGGCGGGGACCAACGCGACCGGCGGGGAAGCCAGCCAGCCCGAACACGCGGTTTGGCGCGAAGCGCTGAAGCAGAAGAAACGTCTGCACTCAACGAGTACTCTCCACACACTCTTTTATTTACACGTCACATGGGTAAAACAGGAATGCCAGAGCGGCGCCCACAACCGGCAGCCTGAAGGCCGCCCACAACGCTGCTTTTTCATTTTAGGGGCGAAGCTCCTTAAGGCGGCACCCGTTCGTCCCTCGTAGTTGTCGTAGTCGCAGTGCGTAACCAGTCGTAACGCTAGTACCAGATCTTGACCTCCAAGGTGGTGCCGGTGGGAGATTTTTCCAGTGCGTTGTTGAACAATAAAAAATTCGCAGCGTGCGCGTTAACTAAAAGCCGAATTCTTCTGTCTCTCATTCCCCATTAGAAGCCATTGGCATGTTCCAGTAGGAAACGTTAGTAGAAGTAGAAGTGTAATACCCCTGTCACACTGGAGGTGCAAATGTCATTAGGTTCGAAGATCATTCGGTGCACCGAATGTCATTCGATCCGTGGTGGTGCTACACTGGAAAAACTAATGTCATTCTTTCATGATATGAATGTCGATAATCGAAAAAAAGAAGGCCGGAAAAGTTGAGGAAGGTAAATGCAGTGTGGTAGAAGAGAGATGCTATTTATTTTAGAATGTATGTCGGGAGTCGCGTCACTAAATAAACACAGAGAGAAATTGTATTTTGTATAATATCCGGCCAAAACAAGCCAGGACGACGCTTAGCCAGTAGCCACAGCCAATAGAACAACACAACAAACATGGCCGACATGGCAGTGCTGCTGCACGACGACGCCAAGCTGCAGCATGTAAAGCGTTTAGTTGCTCTGTATTTGGCGTTGCGCGAAAAGCGTGTGAGCCAAAAGAAAAGACTGGGGCGAGAAATAGATGAAGAGTGCAAACGCAGCGATGACATTCTGCAACGCATTCAAGCGAACGCGTTCTCGATCGCGGCAGTGGTCGCCACTGCATCCGCCGAGCTTACGCTGCTGTTCCACGATCCGGGCATACACTTTACTATTCCTCTTGGCTTTGCGCAAGTCACTTAAATTGTCTTCCCAAAGCCGACTCTGTCCAGTGTACTCGTGGAGCTGATGCTTCCATTGCTGCATGCACACGTGCGCACAGGCGTCTGTTTGTTTACATGGCAGCATGGCCGACAGCGCCGGGACGCGAGCCAGACGCCACTGAGGTGGAGAGTAAAAACATTTCGCAAAAGCGTTCCGTACACATGTGCTCTTTAGAATGATAGATGCCTTACAAAACGCAAAATTAATAGCGTGTTAGAATGAATGCTTCCGAACTTGAGACTGCGAATGTGTTTCTCGAACTCATTCGATTTTTTAAGTCACTCGATCCTACTGACATTAAATATCGCTGTGCAGCAGCCGCATAATGTCATTAGATGCGAATGTCATTCCATTCGAATGACATTAAAACGTCCAATGTGACAGGGGTATAAGTGTTAGCTAAAAGCCGAGTTCTTCTGTCTCTCATTCCCATTAGCAGCCATTGTTTACCTCCAAGGTAGTGCCTGGTGAGATTTCTCCTGTGCGTGATTAAACAATAAAAATTTTGTTCAAAACGCCGTTGATTGATGAAATAAACCAACGAAAGACGCCAGATGTTTTCTAAAAGCAACACGAAAGAACGCCAGATGTTTCTAAAGCAAAACGAAAAGACGCCAGAACGAAAGACGCCAGATGTTTTCTAAAGCAATGGTTTTCTAAACAATGAAAATTCACAGCGTACATGTAAAATTAAAGTGAGCTGCAAGTCGTCATAACTCATTGAACCTTTAGTATAAACGCGCCCGATCTCACGTCGGTGATGATGTACTGGGCAGAATTCACGGAAGATTCACGGTTTACCGATGAACCACCGCAGCTTCGCCCACTCATCATCATTCACTCCGTGGATATGCTGTGATTTTTTTTAATATATTTTTTTACCTTTTTGGCCTTCTCAAAAATAAAGTTTTTCACCGCCACCCATGGCATTCGTACAGTGCAATACAGAACCGAAACCGAAACGCAACAATGAGCTCGTGCAGAGGATACAGAGGAAGGCAAGTCTCAGCGGAGTCGCATTTTCAGCGCAGCTTAAGAAACTAAGGTCTTTAAAATTACGTATGTATGCATTTTATATTAAAGGAACACACCACCTAATACTTACCTAGTGATGTTGCGCCTCAGATATGCGTGATATTTACTTTTTGATCGACAACGTTCACAAGTATGAACAGCCGTACCAGTTCAAGACGGCTGGCCCTTGGGCAAGTGGTTCAACTTTGGCCGAGCGGCTGTATCGAGGGACGTGCCGACAAACAGTAAGACAGACAGAAAGACAGAACAAAATTTCTCCGTTTAAGTATCCCGAGAAAGACTATCGTCTTTAAGAATCACACCATCTTCCGCTAAAGGGGACCATGAGGCGATGCGAAGCAGTGTTTCGGCATGTAGAGCCCGCGTTTCAGAGGTGGAGTGGTGAGGGGGAAAGGGGAGAGGGGGGAGTGGAGAGGGGGAAGGGGGGGGGGAGAGGGGAAGTGGAGAAGGGAGGGGAGAGGGGAAGTGTAGAGGGGGAATGGAGAGGGGGAGGGGAAAGGGAAGGGGAGAGGTGGTGTGGAGAGGGGGAGGAGAGAGGTGAAAGGGGGAGGGGTGAGGTGGAGTGGAGAGGGGGAAATGAGAGGGAGATTGGAAAGGGAAGGGGAGTGGAGAAGGTTTGTGCATGCGCAGTAAGGGTGGTCACACCGCACACCACCACCACCGGATTGAACTCCGCTATAAGACGCTTCGCATCTAAAAGCGGTGAGTCGTGATGTCACCTCGCTCTTGACCACGTCGCCGCACCGAACCCGGCAGCACATTCATAGCGTAAGAAAAGAGTGGACGAAATGCACAGAAACAGGAAGTTTCAAGTCTGAATGTGCATATCAATGTGTCCCAGATGTTTGAGAACGATGCAGGGAATGCGTACTGACCTTACAGCTGCGTTAGACGAGCGGCCGCGTAAAACCTAAATCGACGGCTAACACGATCAAAAGACATGTGCACCAAAAATCGGATCTCTGAGGGCTGCGTTCATTGCATTGAAGCGCATTCCGTCCCTATCCTTTGTGTCGAGAGTGTTTGAAAGCTTCGTGATGTCATGATGGCGCTGCAGAACAAGAACCGGAAACAGGGGGCGCGCTTCTCGCCGAGCTCCCGCTATTCAGCGGCCGCTGAAATTGAGAGTTCATTACATGGACACACCGAGAAGAGCTCCTCCGGCGAAGTGCTGTATTTTATTTCCAGATACCCCATTCGAATTAAAAGAAAACACTAACGGCGGCGCGCCCCATTTATTGCGCGGCGGCGGCGGCGGCGTGATCTCTCTTGGGACTTCGGCGGCGGCGCGGGCGGCGTGACCAAAAACAGGCGGCGGCGGCGGCGGCGCGGCGCGGCGGCGCACACCTCTACTTGGGCGTCGATGCACCGAGTACAACGCAATTCGTACGGTGCAAAAGCTCCCTGTGAGTCAACTGCCATGACCGTGCTCAGAGCTCTGTGACAGCTCGTTGGATGGCGGGGACACCATCGAAACGGTGCGCGCGCGCGCACGCACGCACGCACGCACGCACGCACGCACGCACGCGCGCACGCACACACACACACACACACACACACACGCACGCACGCACGCACGCACACGCACGCGCGCAAAACTGCCTTTCGATAGCTACAACCTGTAGTAATGAAATCAGTTACAGGTTTCTGGGAGATAGACGACTGCAAGAAGATTTATCGCTCCTTGCCTTGCGGTGTGGGAGTACACTGCGAAGCCACGGTAACAGCGTTCTGTGTCGCATATGGCGACATCTTTTTGTCCTTAATTCACTCGCGCCTCACATCGCCTTCTGCACTCAATAGTAAGAAATGATCCACGGCGCTGTTTTATTTACCCCTCGGAGTAGCTGCGATGGGAAAGCAACACAGCAGGGAAGGAATCTCGGTGTTGTCCAGATCGCCGAAGTGTTTGTGTACACTTCGTATCAGCTGCCGCTGGCAGAGATGCTTGCTCACGGTAGTTTCCCGGAGCACAGTTTTGAAATTACGGTGGATGTGTGCCGCCGCGAAAAAATGTCTGTTCATCACTGCCCGTAGCTTTCACGTCGTTTGTTCGTTCATCCTGCAAAAGCCAGATATGGGTGAGGGAAGGAAGATATCTTTTACTTCAAGCGTCTCTCGGACATAGAAATGGTCGAAATGCGGATTTGTTGGCATTTGCGTTCTCCTAATTCCAGTTTCCTTATAATAATAATATCTGGGGTTTTACGTCCCAAAACCACGATATGATTATGAGAGACGCCGTAGTGGAGGGCTCCGAAAATTTCGACCATCTGGTGTTCTTTAACGTGCACCTAAATCTAAGTACACGGGCCTCTACCATTTCGCCTCCATCGAAATGCGACCGCCGTGGCCGGGATCGAACCCGCGACCTTCGGGTCAGCAGCCGAGCACCGTAACCGCTATACCACCGCGGCGGACTCCAGTTTCCTTATGTACAATTTGTAGCAACACCGTGTACTACACCATTCCAGGAAATAACACGTCTGACAAAAAATGACTACTCACAAACATTTTAGGTAATTATCAGGTTAGGACTGCCTTTCTTTTCGATACATAAAAGGACACACGGGTGGCGGCGGCGGCGGTGAAAGGACGTTCGCCTATTCAGCTCTTTATTGCCTACCCAGGCTGGTGTCCTGCATCTCGGCGGGCGGTGCTTCACGGTTCCTGCCTTGTTGGAATCATCGCGCTGGAGCTGTTTTCCAAAGCGACGCTCCTTTACAACGTTCAATTTTTCTTGATCCATCAGACTACCTGAAAAAGGCTGCCGTGGCTGCGGAATCGCATCTTGACGTCACTGAGCTCGCGGAAGTGTTTACGTGTTTCCGGGGTCGACATCGTACCTGGACACACGGGTGGCGGCGGTGAAAAGTCGTTCGCCTAATCAGCTCTTTTTTGCCTACACAGGTTGGTAAATTCGCTTATTAACGCGGTAGCGTTAGAGAGCTCGTGTCGCAGAAATTCCGGTGTCGGCGTCGGCACCGTTGGTTGTGAGCGAAAAATCATCCGTGAGCGAAAAATCGAGAAAGTAGCAAATAAAATAAACGATGAAATCTTCGGTCCCAATGAGGATCGAACCCGGGCCGTTCGCGTGGCAAGCAGGTGTCTTACCACAAAGCCACGATGTTACTTGCAGCTGCTTCGGACAAAAACACTACATAAATGTCATGTAGTGAAAGGAGTCTCGACGCATTTTGTTCGGCAGGTGTCACGACGAAAACGAGCCCATACGGCGATTTGTAGGCGCATTCGCGAGGCCATCAAACTACGTCGAAAAACGCCGGGATATATAGTGCAGCCATCGCCGCTAAATACACACACGAACTTTCAAACAGCTCTAAAAATGGACAACTATGTCCATCTAGAGGAAAACATATCAAGCCAACGCAGCAAACGCTAGATAATGTGCTGCCATCTGTGAGGCATTGTGAGAAAAATATGTCTCGACTTTTCATGGCATCCGAGAGGGCCGGCGCGCGGCGTATATCTTGGAGGCCATGCGACACTCTCTTTAGAACGAAAGCCTGTAAAATTCGCGCGCGTGCGTGTGTGTGTGTAATTATACACATTAATAAGTATGTACTTAGTGGTTGAAGTGCGCACTAGGGGCCGGATTTCGCTATCGCGTTCAACTCTTAAAGGCGAAACTTAAGGGTCCCCCAATTTTTTCTTAATATCGCCTTACCGCTACCACCGTTGCCACCATGTTTCAGTGCTTTGCTGAGTGCTCTGTGCTAAATGTGCTTTTGTTTCGAACTGAATGCTGCCGAATTGTGTGCGAACTGAGTGCTACCGTGAATCCCTGGACCACGTACCATGGCAAGCGCATGCCAGTCTTCTGATGACCCCCTCCCTTGTGATGGACGCGTCCTGAAGTGCATCGAATGTGAGTCCTCTTACGATGTTGGCAGTTGTTCTGGCTGGTCGGAGTCGACATTTAAGACTAAAGGCAAGAGCGGTCGCAGGGCATGGCGATGTATTGCTTGCCGTTCAACAAAAGCGAAAAGTGGGGAGGAAACTAGCATGGACTCTGAGTTAGCCGTTTGTTTGCCAGATATAACTAGGCGGCTTCATGCATTGGCAGGGCTGCCGGCTCAGGTTGGAGAGATTATGGACTGAATCCAGCTATTGTCACAGAAGTAAGATGACATCCTGAGCCGTCAAGTTTAGCAGGGAAAGGACATTAGCAGATTAAACATACGCGTTGGCAAAATAGAGGCGACCTGCACCTCAAGTGACGTTCAACACTGAAAGCGACAGAGAATGATCTCAATTTCCATAGTCTGAGGACTAAACAAAGAGTTCACGGCATCCCAGCTACGCAAACGAGGATTTGCTGTGTAGGTGGAATGATGTGGCCAAGGTGCTAACCTGCAAGAGCTGACGGGGAATGACAGCGGCGCTATCCACAGACTTCCGTCAAAGTCAAACGGAACACCCGGAATCAGAGTTAGATTTGCCCAGAAAATTCGTAGAATATGCAGTGACTACGGCCGCTCAAAGAACCGGGTTGAGAGCGTTGAGAGCGCAGCACGTTACGAGTCGTCTCGTGAAGACTGTCGAGACCGCGCACGCACCAGCCCTGGTTACCACGCCCACATCAGCAAAGTTGCACTTGCTGCTCGAGCGGCGCAGTCACCCCGCCCCTCCCCCTCAGCGCTCCTTCGCGGGCGAAAGACAGTTAGGGCATTTGCCTCTACTTGATGAGCCATCGACTGCCGGCTTCGCACAAGGGGCGGTGTTATGGCATGCAGCTTTCGTGCAACAGTGATGGTCGGCTCGTCTTATCTCTGCTTCACCCGCGTTTGTCCCCAGCGCTTGCGTCTTTTTACTCGCGTGTAGAACATACGATGTGCCAGGCGATGTTATCGATTTCGACTTTACACGGAGCAGGACACGGAGCAGGACATGGAGCATTGAGGCAAGAAATGCTTGAGGCCAATGTACTTACACTTAGGTGCACGTTAAAGAACCTCAGGGGTCGAAATTTCCGGAGCCCTGCACTATGGCGTCTCTCATAATCATAGCGCTGTTTTGGGGCGTTAAACCTCAAGAAGTATTATTATAACACATGCTAGGCGCAATCTTATGCAGACTGCAGTAATAGACTCTATGCTACCAAGAAACTACACAACAAGAGACATTTTAACGAAAATCCATGTAAATTTTTACCGTCGTCGTGACGTTCAGAACAAATTTTAGGCATTCTATGCAGATGTCACAATATTCAAACACCAGAGTTCCTGTTGAAAGGTTTTCATAGTCATAGTCAAAAACACGTCGATCCACCTCATAACGCTTGGCTCAAATCCTACAATTGCAGCACGGAACTACTCGCTGCCTGCTTGGCATGAAACAGAATCCCACAAGGCGTGGGACCTGCCGAATGTTTTTTTTTCTTTGCTTTCTTTGTCAAGTTTTTATGCCGTAAAAAAAGCGGACATGCTGTGGTTTAGTGAATAATTGGGAATGTAATCAGTAACTTTCCTCGAATTTCCTTGTTTGAAGTAAATAATTGCATTATAAACTACCAGCCCACAAAGGTAATTCACTGCGTTATTCAATAGAGCCTTAAGTAACTTAATTACAGTAATTTCGTTACTACCAAGTATGCTTTCTACCTACGGAATCCCAAGGGGAGCATGTACTACAGTAAGTCTATAGCAAGTAGCAAGCCTGGCATTATTTATTTCGGCCAAAGGCGCTGCACATTCCGGGCGGCTGTCGAAATTTGAACAACAACCATTCTCCTTATTTGTGTGTAGGGAAAGGTGGCGTAATTTTGTGCAGACGTTGAAGGGTTCATACCCTCTTCATCAAAATTTAGTTATCCCCATGTTTTAGTACGGGAGCAACATTTGGATTTGGTGTTGATAACTGATGCTTGTCAGCATGTTCATCACTGTAGTATTGAACACCTGAATTGCGAACGATCTCGTGAAATGAGGGTAAAAAGTGTTACACTACAGTGCGTCACAGTGCTCTTGTTCCCTGTTATCATGACTAGTGGCACATCATAAACTTCATTGTTAACGATGCGATGCACCCTGAACTGAATAGAACTACATATAATCGTGAGCTGCAAAGTTACCGCAGTCGCTGCGGAATGACGCGACATGCGCGCTCGCTCACTTGCGATCACACTGAAATATAAGCCACGTGTTCGCAAAATAAAGAAGAGAAAGTTCTCAAGGTCATGAGCGCGCCTGACAAAGGGATTTAGCTATATTACCGCGAAAGCTGTATGAGATCATTTCACCGGCGTTTTGGTGCCGGTAGTTGTCCGCCGCCGCCGCCGCCGCCGCCGCTGCCGCCGCCGCCCTGCCGCTGCCGCCGCGCGCGCCGCCGGGGTTCCGAACCAGTATCGCTCGAAATAAGAAAAAAACTAAATAAGAAAAACATTCAGGATGGAACGAGGTTCGAACTGGGCCCTCTGCGTGGGAGCCCAGTATTCAACTCCGAGCCATGCCGGTGCTTGAAGCTGCTTTGCAAAAAGGTCCCTATACATGCTTCATGTCGGAAGGAACTACATTGCATATGCAATATAGCGTGGTAGAAGAGTAAAATAAGCACCAAGCATCGCACAAACGCGAATATGTAACCAGGCGTCATACAATGCGATTGCCGCAACGAGTAGGTGTGAATGCTTCCAACCCATTACAAAGAGCTCTGCCATAATTCTTCATCGTCATCACGCACATCATCAACGAAGTACGCATATGCCTTACATGCGTTTAGCAGGTACCACGGTGTCTGTTAAAATGACGAAAAATGGCACAGTGCCTACTGCCCTACTTCTCAAAAATTACAATGATTTATAGCGTAGTGGGTTCCTCGCAAGTTGCACTTCGTTGGTTGCAAGGAAGCCCATAAGGCTCCATGATCCATTTCTCAGGGTCTCAATAATGTCAATTCACTTCTCTCTCGCTCTAGTTTCTCCGGTTAAAGTGTGTTATAAAGCGTGGTGGGACAGTTAAATAACGACCGGGCGTCACACCACATGCATTACGTACACTAGTGGGTCGTTTAAAGCTTCCAAGCCGTTACAAAGGCGCAACCATAAATATTCATCGTCATCAACCGCCGCATCAACAAACTGCACATAATCGCTTACATATGGTTACCTCGCTTCTTCGCAGACAACGAATAATGTCGCGCTGGGTGCTTCCAAACTTCCCAAAAATTACGCTTTGTGGCGTAGTGGGTACGTTGCTAATATACCTGTATTAGTAGCCACAGGAGAGTTTATAACGCGCTCTAGAAAAGCCGCTCTTCCAGCTTTCGCTGTGACTGTGCTGCGGCTTTCCGCGCAGGCCTGGCGTTTTTTTTTTCATCTTGTCATCGTCGAGCGTAGGTTTCTGCGGGCTCTTTGGTATACGAACGGAGAGAGAAAGTGCATAAAGCGCGCTACAAGTCCCTGTAAAGCGGCTCGTATTGGACGGATTCTAAAATTCTTGCAGCAGTCGATTTGGAGGCCAATTAACTCCTTTAGCGAAGTCATTCGATGATTACTTGCAATGGGTTGCAGTGCCCCTTTAAGAATTGCATAGAATGCTTATTTTTGTCTAGGGTATCGATGCTTTCTTGCTATAAGTGTCGAAATCTGGCAACCTTGAAAAAAAAAAAGAAATAACAACGAGAAATACAGTTCACAACTTAATAAGTTTCCAGTAAAAACAGATTTTCGAACTTTGAAAGCTAGACCTGCTAGAACAGCGAGTCGGACAAACATGATACATGAACTTAAAACTTTGTGAGATAAATACACGTCTAGAAGGTTTTTTTTTCAACGATACGTGCTCAAATTTCATAACGGCGTCTCATAAATCTATTTTGCCCAGTTCTGATGCAGTGTTAGATGTCATTGATCCCGCTTCAACTGATGATCAGGTTTATAGTTGTGAACTTCATGGTTGAGCTTCGAAGAACTACTCAAAAACGAAATAAATTCAAGAATTGAACAAGATTTAACTTGTTCTTCGTTGCAACAAATGTCATCAGAACATGGGATGTGTTGCCGAGGAAAATGATTTGTTGATTCTTATGTATTTATATTGGAGCCACCGAGTCATGACAGCTTTTGCATTTGTATAGCGTTTGATAAAGTCCACATATGAAACATCCCATAAAACATTTTTTTTTATTTCGCTCATGAAACGTCCCTCTGCACGGCAGTTATCGTTCCACGATCCCTGTTTTTATCAAGAGCTGGACTTTTGGCTTTTGGCCTAGTTGAACCGAAGACGAACTGCATTCCTGCAGCGACGATTTGTGCGCTTGCACGAATCTTCGCTAACGAAGCACCGCTTGGCGGAGAGCAGCGGATGTCTTTACCTACTTGCCATGGACGTCCCAGGATAAATACTGCTCCCTACTGCTTGTAAGCGTTGCCTAATAAACCCACCCTTCGGTGAATGTCGTACCACAAAGACTGAAGTTCTTGCGAACGCAGAAACGAACTGGCAGCAAAATAGGACAACAGCTCGCTACGTGCCTCCCCGATAATTAGTCATTACGCTTAATCAAATTCTGTACTGCGGCTTGGCAAAGCGAAGAAACGAGTAGGGAAAGCCATTTCTTCCTTTTTTGTTTCCTCGAAGAAAAGCGGCCTTCCGTGAGAAGGCAAGAAAATATACATGAGACATAGACAGATAGCAAGTAGCGAAACGAACAGCAACTTCCGCATTGAAAGAAAAAACAGCTCGGTTCAAGCGATTACAGCCTTTACCCGGCGGGCTGCCTTCTATACAAATTTTATCCTGAAAATCCATTTAGGCGGTGGTCACGTGCTCTCTCGTTTGATCGTCCGGTTATCATGTTATCCGCACGCAATAAATCGCATGAACCACACGTGCCGCTGTTAAGAGGTATCCGATAGAAGTATATTCGAGTGGCGAGTTTCCGTCTCCTTGTCCCTGCGGTGGCGTTGAACTGATGAGCCACCTTGACACCGCGTGTCAAGTATTATTCGAGGAGAGAGCCTGGCTGTCTTGCGGAGGCGAGAGAATTAACGAAGTTTTACACCAAAACTAATTGGCGAGGCAAAGAAATGAATGAGACGTCTTAGAAAGAAGTGATGGTCAGGGCGAACGTGATGAAACAGATCTTTTCGAAACAATCTTTAGCAGCAAAAGTCTAGCGTTGCTGCCTTAAGTGCTCTGCTTTATTGAGTTATGTGCGTAGAGCTAACAAGAGCATGTGACTGGAGAGTTTGGGAGACAGAAGCCTATAATGAGGAGTTGCTCTTGCATTAACGATTCACTCAAACATATGTGTATTTATTTTCCTGTCTTCATCTAAAAGCAAGTATGAATTTCGAAATCGTGTTGCTAGGCAAGCTATAGGGCGGCGGGTAGCTGCATCGAATTCTTGACTTCCATCTCGCTTAAATGCAGTTCATACCCATGCTCTGGTCTTCGTTATTATTTGATACGAAACATCAGGGACCATGTTTGTCTTGTGTGTTTCATTTGATGAAACATTCGTAAATAGGGGGTGAAGAAGACAAGTCCGTTTGTCGAAACGTCGGCTCCAGCACACACCCCCTCTTTACGAACTTTTCATCGCAGTCTTCCATCTTGCCCTGGTTTCTGCCTTCTTTCATATTTCATTTGAGGATTTTAACATGACTTTAGCAATTCAAGGCAACAGCTAGAAGTTCATATCAGCGTCATTTTGGCAAGAAATGTACCAAAGACACATGAAAAAAAGGAAGCTCCCAATTTCTCCAATTTTCTGTCTTTCTTACCTATTCAATTCACCTGGTTGTTACTTAAATTGGGATTCTTATCAATCATCGGAAAATGAATGTGTTGCCTTTCGTCGCCTTTATGCCTCGTGCTCGTGATTACCCACCGTTATCAGCCTCAAGGAGAGGTCATCTACGCTCGTTTTCAGCCTTTCAGTAAGTATCTCAGGCGCTGTGCTTTGCACGAGCGATCTCAACGCCAGGCATTGTTATACGTATACTCATAGGGCTCGTATATGTGCACACGTGCCTACTTACGGATGTCATCACAGGTACGAGTATTCAGTACCTTCGCTTGTTATGCCGCTGTAAATCACCGTAAACACCCCGAAGCAAACACTTTGAAGCTCGAGTAATGGGGAAGCACTTAGCGGGGCCTCCTGCCCATTTGGCGAAACTGGCACATGCATGTTCATTTTGCGCACAGCTAGGTGTTTTCGTCTACGTATAGCACTACAGTTTTATATGCAGCGGGGCTGCAGTTCTGCGCACGTGCAGATCAGTGAGCCCTTTTACGAGCAGTTATTCCGGCCCACTCCACGAAACGAGGCTGCTGCTGAGAACTCCTTTAAATGGGAGTTAATGGCCTTATTCCCATCTCTCACTTCGTACAGAAGGATATCCCAACTTTGCTACATGTCTAGCGTGTAGGCTAATAATCTGACTGCCATGCCCAAGAGGGGGAAAGTAGATTTCGCGTGCCTTGTGTATTCCAATGAAGACACTGCGGAAATTTCTCAGCAACACTAGATGGGAGGACTAATGTACTATCTGCTTGACAGTGGCGATAATGGTAGACAAAGGAATGTTAAGGGATACCATCAGGTATTAGATCCAGAATGTATGCGTGTGTTATGGTGCACGAACAGTGAAGTGAGCCAGTTAGATATGAACTGTTTTATTACCTGTTATGAGATATGAGCTGTTTTACCTGTTTTTGTATACAACAAAGCAGATGTATATATGTAATCTCCGTACAGATGGGCCAAATAGCAGCGCGCCCGTTTTGGGGATTTTTTCAACTACAGTGGGAAGCATCGTCGACGTTCGTGCTGCTGCTGCGGTAGAGTGGGGCAGTCCTTCAGTGTGGATCGAATCCGAAAAACTCACACTTCTTAAAAAACTGATTGTCAAGAGCATGTTTCGTTTGCTTCGTTCTCCATTGCTTCTTTTAAAGTGACACATTGCTTGTCTAGCGCGGCGTTGCTTCGCATCTGTCAGTAACACGCAATATAAGATTTACACTGCAAAAGCAATAAAACCGAATTATATGGTAGAAATTCGTAATGGGATGATTTCAGCGCGCACAGAACCGACAACGACGGAAGGAATTGACAAACAGCGCCTGTTTGGCTACTTTCTTCCGTCTTTGTCTGTTTTGTTCGCGCTGAAATCATCTTATGAATTTACACTGCACGGCGACTATCAAAGTAGTGTGGGAGTGCAGATTCACACAATAACGAGGCATAATATATATGCCACATAGAGGGCGTTGTTTCGTTCACTATAGAGACAATTAAAAAGAAAGGTTCCGTGGCAGACAGAACATTCACAATCCAAGAACTTCGCTAGCTGAGGTAGCTTACAATACATCCATAAGAAATCAAAATGCGCAATCGACAAACTAAAAAAAAATAGCATTTTACTAAGTTTTCAGCAAAGTTATTTGCATTGCGTGCTAACTTTTAGAACTGCAGTCCTTGAACTTTGACGCAACAAGGATTAAGAAAGAATGGGACATGCATCGTACGACATTAAATGTGTTACTTGTGCGATGAACAAACACGAAGTGAGATTAAAAATTGAAGGAAATAGAAGCAACGACAAGAATACTCCTTGCTTGTAGTTTGATGTAGTCGTCGATTGACGGCCTAACAGTAGTTTCGCCGCACATGCATTATAGCATGCGCATTCAATTTGCATTCTTTACTTTCTTTTTTTGTCTGTCATTCCGTTAACCCCAAATGGTGCAGCGCACTGGAAGGACACCATAGAGGCACAACCTGTTTTAACCAGTGTGCAAACATGAGGGACACAGCAGAAGGCAGCACTTCGCTGGACTCGGAGTCGTGAATAAGAGCAAGGAAAGGACAATATCGAGCGCTCGTGTTTCCCTTGTCTATCCGTATCGATGAGCACTGCAACACGTAGCGTTATGTAAAACCAACTACACCAAATGACCACCTTTCTATATCTATATTTGTTTGGCGTGGTTACGTGCCACGTGCTGTGAGCACCTTGTGCCTGAACGCCTTGAGTACTTCAAGAGATACAAGGCCTACGCCGTAACTGATACCGCAGTCGGGAGTTAACGCTACATGCTGGGATCTTCCGATCCAGGTGTAGATCTCCAGGACCAGGTGACCGCGGCTACCGGGGCTACTTCTGCCGAAATCCCACAAAAGAGCCTAATATTTGACAATGTGCAATGTTACGGAGATATCGGAAGTGACTGAAGCGTGCTTGTATGAACCAATCGTAGACAAGGTATCTAGGTTAGACGGGCGACGTTTCAGGGTTATTTGATAACGCGGATGCACTAAAGGCTGGCTCTCTTTGAAGCGGACACGCGCATAGCTCGCCAGAATTTTAATGGGGCATGCTACTTGATACGGTACGAAGAACTTTATTTAAAGATCCGGAGAAGTGCCACCCCTTAGGGTGACACCGCGGGCCGCTCCCACGTGGGGACAGTTAGACCTAGCCTAACCGCCGCATCGCAGGCTCTCTGGAGAGCCCAAAGTTGTTGCTGATATTCCGAGCTCTTGAGGGCCGAGCTCCATTTCTGCTCTGTGAGGTCCTTATCCCCACGTAACGAGGGGCACCGCCAAAGCATGTGCTCTAAATCGCACGTTCCCCCGCGGCCAGGGCATTGCGAGCTGAAGTCACTTGGGAATAGACAGTGCATGAAAGCAAGATTCGGATAAGAATTAGTTTGAAGCATCCTAAGGGTCATCGCCTGTGGTCTCGTGAGCTTTTTGTGTGGTGGAGGAAATACTCTTCTTTCCAGATAAAAATGCTTCGTGAATTCATTAAATGTGAATAAAGTGTCGCGGAACTCTTGAACCCTGCTCTGTGATAGAAACAGAAAACAGTTTATTTGCAGACGCCAGAGAAATCTTCCAGTCTGCAATCCCGTTTCCCAGGTGGCGTGTACAAACTCTTCTAACTATTCGAAAAGAAAACGCCAGGCCTGCGCTGAAACCGCAGCACAGTCACAGCGAAAGCTGGAAGAGCGGCGTTTCTATAGCCCGTTTTAAGCTCTCTTGGGGCTACTAATACAAGTACACTAGCAAGGTACCCACTACGCCATAGATCACAATTTTTGTGAAGTTGGGAGGCACCTACAAGCCAGTATCTGTCATTCTGCGGAGAAGCGAGGCACCAGCTACACGTCTGTAAGCATTATGTGCACTTTCTTGACGCGGCTGCTGATGACGATAAATAATTATGCCTCAACCCTTTGTAATGGGTTGGAAGCTTTAAACGGCCCACCAGGTATGTAATTTGCATTAGGTGACGCCCGGTCGCTATGTCCCTCTCTCGCCATGCTGTATAACACACGTTGACGTGGGAGAGAGGGGGAGGCGAAGAACTTTACTGAGACAACGAGGAAATGGATCATGCGCTTATGGGCTACCTTGGCAACCAATGCAAGTGCACTTGCGAGGAACCCACTATGCTATAAATCATTGTAATTTTTGAGAAGTAGGAAAGCAGGCATGATGCCATTTTTTGTCATTCTACGGAGAGCCGTGGTACCTGATAAACGCATGTAAGGCATCATGCGCACTTTGTTGATGCTGTGCCTGATGACGATGAAGAATTATGGCGGAGCCCTTTGTAATGGGTTGGAAGCATTCAACAACCTTCTCGTTGCGCAATTCGCATTGTGTGACGCCTGGTTACAGAATTTGCGTTGTGCGACGCTTGGCGCTTATTTTACTCTTCTACCACGCTATATTGCATATGCTAATGTAGTTCCTTGCCGACATGAAGCCTGTATAAGACCTTTTTGCAAAGCAGTTTCAAGCACCGGCATGGCTCAGAGGTTGAATACTAGGCTCTCATGCAGAGGGCCCAGGTTCGAACCTCGTACCATCCTGGAATTTTTTTCCTTATTTCGTTTTTTTTTCTCATTTCGAGCGATAGTGGTTACGGACACCGGCGGCGGCGGCGGACAACTGCGGCGTCAAAAACGGCCGGTGAAATGATCTCATAACAGCTTTCGCTGTAAAACAGTAATGAAGAACGGAACATACACGCGAAATTGTAGGTCTTATTACAATTTCGCGTAGGCAATTCCTGCTCGAGACAGCTTGAAGACTTCTTAAAAACATATTTCGTCGAAGATAGAAAAGTAAAGTTTCCTATTTCCATAAAATTAAGACCACAATGCAGCAAAAATTTAGGAAAACATAAGCCATTTTGTTGTCTAAACCAACGGTGAAACAAGGCCGTGAGATGAAAAATTCCACCTTTTGCCTCGCGCGACAGTTCAACCCAAGTCTTTCTTAAAGTTATCTGCATCGTAGTTCTTTTTTATTTTGCAAGCCTGTCTTTAGGCATAGTTCGACGCGGTGTCATAGATACACATACAAATTTTCTTCATATAGGAAATTCCTTCTTAGGATTCTCATCTGGGCAGTCTACAATGCAAACACAAACTAAAAATTTTCGAGCTTTCCTCGGGGACAAAATCACATTGCAGGGCATTCAAGTATGGTCTTCATTAACGCTACGTCGCAAGAAATCACTGATTATTGCGATACCTTTACAAAAGAGACAGGCGCGGATAATGTAGAAACTCAGAGTAAAGTTTTTCCCACGTGAAAATGACGTAGAAGATGAATTATAATCCCCTGAAAGGGCGGCGTGTGCTTTAGGCATCTCTTTGGGTTATTGCGGACTCGTTACGGTGTGCCCGTTCGGTCTCCTGACGTTACGCAGAACTGTTCCAACATACCGCTAAAAGCGATCTGTTGGAACAGTTCGCAATATGCTATCCATTGCCGTCTAATTAGCAAACGCTGACTGACAGAACAGGTGTGCGGTCTATCGGAGCCTGGCCGGTACGAATATTACGCACCGTAGCTTCCAATAATTGACGGGCCCCTAGAGGTTGTGTGATATAGTCTAACCGCATAAGAAATCGAAAACGGGGGCCAATGTTAATAATAATATCTGGGGTTTAACGTCCCAAAACCATGCTATGATTATGAGAGACGCCGTAGTGGAGGGCTCCGGAAATTTCGACCACCTGGGGTTCTTTAACGTGCACCTTAAGTACACGGGCCTCAGACGTTCACACTGTCATTCGACAGAAGCAACAAGTTTGGCTCTATACTGTAACTGAAAAGACTAGATAAAGAAAGGAGACGCGAGCTTTGTTGCAACATAGCTACCTGAAACAGGCACAGCGTGTACTGACAGCAGGAAAACAGGCGGAGTCGGATTATGTTTTGTATGGTTCCTCTTCTGTTTTGCGCTTTCTCTCACTAACGTACACAGAGTGCAGAGAAAGCTAGAAAAGGCTTCAGGCAATCGTAATCTGGCTTCGTAGTTGTGTCCATGGTAGAATAACAAAAGGTGCACGTGCGGTAGCGTCTCATTGATGAAATTTCTGCCCGATCAGCATAACAGACACAAAACGACAAAAAAGAAAACACAAGTGCTACTACGCTGGCATTATTTTGTCAGTCTTTCTCCTTTTTCTCTTTTCTGTGCAGCTTTTGGGCTTGTTCACCATGAACGTCTTCCAACTCGAACACATTCTATTACTTGCGGACGAAGCTTCAATAAGCACCTTCTTCCAGCAAACAAGTACCGGTCACTGACAAATCCAGTTCACTTGCAAACATGCTTGTATTGTTATATCCAAACTAGTTTTTTGCAGCAGCGCGCTATTTTACTGCGAGTGAGAGAACGGTGCTGAGGATCGGGGGGGGGGGGGGGTAGGGGAGGGGTGCGACAAGAAAAGCACTATATGGTCTTTACGTCCAATCACCCAAGTACATCAAGGCTGCGCTTACGTGCTCAGTTCTGTACGATTAAGACCAGAAGCCAACGCGTTCATCGGCAGAGCAAACACATAATGAGAGTCGACTGTTTAGTCGACATTCTCTAGACACCTTTGTCGATGGCGATGCGACAACGCTCTTGACAGCCCATAATGCCAGAACAGCAGAGGGAAACCAACGTGCCGCTCCCCGGAGAGCACGCGTGTTCTTGTGTTTACTTCTATTGCTTTCGGGCGAGTCGCTGACATGTGTTCAGTGGCTCCGTCATGTTCGGATCCTGGTGTGCGTAGTTATCAGGAAGTATGCTGACAAAATTGAGCGTCTGAACGATGGCTCGCACTAGTACACGGAGAGAGTGCAACTTCATACCATAAAGCAGGAGTGGGGAGAGAAAGGAACGGAGGAGAGGGAAGGGATGGATGCGCTATACCAGTCGAGTTTTCCTGTCGGCCTGCATAGATACTGTTTTTGGTATTGCGCTTTGCGTAATGTAGGGCATCGCTCCAGCACTTCGTTTGCTGTTTTGTTGTTTTGTCTTGTTTGGCTGTATCTTGTTTTGTCTCAGCAGAAACGCAGTTCCTCGCTGTGCGCACCCTCATTCAAACCGTGTTAGAATTTATCAACATTCTTCGCTTTCTTTCCTTCTATCTTTGTTAATTATACCTCTCACGACGCTTTCATTATCCTTACTATAGGCTTGCGAGTGGTGCTAATGGACTGTCATGGGGCCGTTCCCGGGTTTTATTGCTTTTTCATTGTCGTCAGTAATAAAAATCGGTTTGTGTTTAAAAACCTAATATGAAGCCCGTGAGTGACTTTTCACAAACAACACGTTCCTTGCAGCACACATACAACACGCACATACACACCAAACATTATGCCCTACGGGAAAGTCCGTAACGCAAAAAAATAAATAAAGAAAAGGAAACACACAACTAGCAGTCGTGTCAATATCCAGTGCTTGCGTTTCTAACAGCTCTAGGGGATACTGATGGAGATTGTTTTATAGAAAACAACATGCTAGGTGTATGGTCTCGTGAATATGGCTATGTGCAAAGCCATGAAAGCGCTGCTGTGCTTCTCGAAGTGCCTAGGTCTGTACGACCACTTGTAGTGAAAGGAACGACGAACGCCTGATCGCGATTGTATTTGAGCGACTTGTGCAGTTCTATCATCCTTCTCATCCGTTAGTTTCGTTTTCCGCCTTCCGTTTGAAATTCATGATCAAATCTTGAAACTCAAAGCTTAGCCAACGCAAGTAAACAGTCAATAATAATACCAAAGAAAACGTCGAAGAAGGCGCCTGTCGCAACAGCAGGAATTTTGGTCGGCGGTGCTTGGAAACAAGAGAAAAGCTCCTTGCTATAAGGCATGTTTGCGACGTGAGCAACAATGTATCGCTTACATATCTCGGCAGCAGCTGAATGGCTCTTCTTTATAACGATGTTTGGGGGCTGTGCACACGAAAACACACCATAAGAGGTTCAAGCTTCCTTGGCTCTGCTACCCTTAATGCGATCTTCTACACTCCTTTTCACGGAAAGACGTCTTAATATTTCTATCCATTCGCGGTGTTTACACGAAAGGAAAAACTGCGTCTTCAAGAAGCTTGATTTCCCGCAGGAGTGGCCTAAAAATAGAACTTGTACCGCTGGAGACTCTGGCTGTGTATCTTGAGGTCCTCTTCGCCGATCTCAATATTTTCCTGTGTTTTTGGAGAGCAAGGCCTCTTCGTATTTTGCTGTCACGCGTGTGATCTTTGCTAACAAGCAACCACAAAAAGGTTTCTGTGGTGTAATGGTACCTTTATGCCTTTGAATGTGTCCACGTGCCCACATACATTAAACGAAGCTCAGCGCCTGACGAGCCGTTATGTCAACGTCGCCGTGTCACTGTCACCGTTGTGCGGTTAGCACAAACTTACAAAGTGGACCTTCATCAAGGACAGGGCGTTCCCCACGTGCACGTCTGACCTCTTTTAGGTGTATGCACATTAAAATAGTTAAGACATTTAGCGCATTGTAAGGGCCGCACAGCACTGCTGTTATGGCTGTGAGCAAAAATGCAGAAACATGGCCAGGCAATTTTGCATCCAGGAATTAGTTTGCAGTAAGGCGTGTGCCGATGGTAAACGCAACGCAGCCCTTATTAGTGAACTATGTTCTTGTTAAAGGATCATCATTTAAAGTTAGCCCTCGAGTAAGGGTGGTTAAGGCGGGTCCTTTTTGTTGGTTATTCTGCCATAAAGGTGAGCGGAGATATAGAAAGGGCTTGGCAGGCACGGATAATCTTGAAGCATTTCGTCCCAGATATTCGCTTTTCTTCCTTGAGAATATAGCGTCAAAGGAAGCATTTATCCCGCACAGAAGAAAGTGAAGAGGAAAACGGAATTAAAAACCTAGGATTGACGCGTGTTATTGAAAACACCGCCGAAGCCTAAACAGAGAAAAGTAATAATGCATTGGTTTCGCACTTTTTGGTGTCACCTCTGTGCCGTCGGTCGTTGGCTCGTTGCACAATAAAACCGTTCTGCTGTAGCTTCGCAATATCCTGCGTATCGATTCAGGGGGAAATGAGCCTGAACTGTGGCATATTCGCTTCAAGTATTAAAATGGAGGACTATTTTTTTCATGTTAGTCACTCGGTGAGGACCAGAGCGGCATTTAGTTATCTTTGTTTTTTAAATGTTAGCAATTGTGCAAGTCTCCAAAGCTATAGAGCTTTGCGGCTGGGAAGAATTAATCCGACTGCGGTGAATGACCGACTAGAAGACATTTAGGACGTCAGATATACCACTATGGGCTTGAAGTTGTTGGACTGTAAGAGATGACAGTTCAAAGCGATGAGAGAAAAGCAATACGTCAAGAAATGATAACATCGTCTAAGGCTGCCAAAACTTCGAGGTTTTTCTCGAAAATTGAAGCCCTCAGTATACAACACAAGGTGCTATAAAAAGCCCTTCATTAGATGGCATTGCAAATTCTGGTTATATAGTAAAAGCTGACAGGCCACCATGTGGTAGCGTTGCACTGGCTTGTACCTGTTTTCCCAATCCACGCATCGCAGTTCGGCGCATCACAGCAGTGCGCATTGGCGTCCTAACATACCGGCATTAGTCTGTCCGTCTTTCTTCGTCTCAGCGAGGGCGCCGCGGCAGTAAACAGCAATCAAATGCCTGCTCCCGCGTGACATACCCAAACACACACTCAACCCCTGATGGCGCCGAGGCACCAAGAGCACGGCGCTCCTGTCGGGCCATGTGCGGCTTACGGTTCCCGATGGGAATATTTGCCGGCTATAAACAAGGCGTAAGTATATAAGCCTGCGAGGCGATGGGACTAGGGATTTTGCCTGTAAACATTTGGGACGTAGTAAAAGCGCTCATTCGAGCGTGCATTAGCGCTTCTCCGCAGGGAACAGTTCCAAGAGGTGGCATGTACAGTATAGAAATCTAGCTTTCCGTTCCTCATTCGTGTAGTGACCACTGCCGTCTCAAAAATATATATGTATATAGATATATAACAGGGTAATCGGCAGCGGTGATGGTTAACTCTTACTGCGACTGAGCTGAAGTGGCGGTTGATGTTACGAAAGCAAGTTATGGTCACTCGGAAGTCACTTCGCGATTGATTTCGCGAGGGCTTTAATCCACTTAGTGCCGGCCTGTCCACAGCCGCGAACGTCGCGACATAATTATTTTTGGGACAACACAGGGAAAGAGTATGTACAACAAATGATTTGTTCAGAAGCTTCTCGTTATACTTTATCTCATCTAGATAACTTTTCTACGGAGAACTTTTTCGGCCCTGGCGTAGGCGGGAGGGGGAGGGTTGAATGAGATTGTTGTTCCCGGGATGCAACGAAAGCTTCGAAAAACACTGCGTCACATTAATGTGCCGAAAAGCGCATTACTCTAAAAAAAGAAAGAATGAAAGAACAAACTTTTGCAGAATAACTGGAGAGTGCCCGGTTCCGAACGAAATAAAACATGGCTACCGGTCGATTCTTTTTGGGAAGGGCACGCTGAAGTGGCAGTAATTGTGAATATGATTGTGTACAATTATATTTTGTGTGGTTGTAGAACAGCCGCTTAAAATTTTGTTATTCTTTTTCTCTGAACTAAATTCGCCGCCAGCAGTTTCTATTCCCTTTCGGAACGGGGGCACTCGCCGGCTATTCCGCCCATTCTCAAGATTGTTCGGCGTGAAATCACGGGTCTTTTGCTGTTTTTGGTCAGCGATTTATTGACAGGCAAAATGGACGTGGCCCGATAATTTTCCACCATTCCGAACAATCAAGGAATAGTAATGATGAACTCGAAATAATAAGGCAAAACAGGTACACGCTTACGCTTTACTGTTCCAGCACTCCTGCTTACCAAATTTTGCCGTACTGCCGCAACTCTGTGACGTTGTGTAACATCTATTTTTGCCCCTATTCATCTCTCTTTTTGCCCCTATTCAATATTATTTCCTATCTGCTGCTTGCCGTTGATGACGAGACAGGTTAACATGATATAATTTTCGGAGAAACAATATGGAAGTAGTTGATTAAGGGGGGTAGTTGAGGCAATTCAAGGCGGTTTTCTCTGGAGCTCTTACAAAGAGACATTACTTGATTACGCCTCACTGAGCGACTAGTGAGGGCTGTGATTACCGAAAGCGGAGCAAGCCCATCGCCTTGTGTTGCGAAAGCCAGTAGCTCCCACTCTAATGCCTTTTTCCTCTTTGCTGCCTACCCGGAAGCCATCAAAGACAGACCATTAGCTCCTTCAGAAGTCTGACTATTTTAATGACGGGGCTTGGTCTCTATTCGTTTTTGTGTATGCCATCTCTCGTTCTTTTCTTTTTTTCGCCCTGCATCCTGCTTTTCCTGCATAGTCGCACTCCAAAACAACGTGGACGACCAGCCAAAATTTTCCTTTCTACTGTACA
Organism: Rhipicephalus sanguineus; assembly: GCF_013339695.2. Classification (NCBI taxonomy): domain Eukaryota; kingdom Metazoa; phylum Arthropoda; class Arachnida; order Ixodida; family Ixodidae; genus Rhipicephalus; species Rhipicephalus sanguineus. The sequence goes on along the minus strand of NC_051180.1, from coordinate 91,363,358 downwards.
ACCCATTGCCTTGCGTTAAAACATGAGAGTACAAAACATTGTCTTCCATCATGCTAACGGCGAGCTATTTACGTGCTCCATTGATGTCAGCGTGCTTTCTTTGTCATCAGCGAGATGGTGCGAAGGGCTCGAGGGGCGCGCTTTAAAGGTCGTGGCCCCGCTCGTTGCGATGCGCTCGCGCCTCCTGGTTCGCCAGGCGCACATTGCCCTACAGGGCGTGGTCGCCTGCCCGCGCGCTTATCTTGTGAGGGGGGTGGCTTTAGACGTACAGTCTTGAACCACGGTGAAAGCACAAGACGTACATTCTTGCGCTTTCACCGCGATGTCCACGCTGAAGTTGCAGGGTAAATCAATGATCATTGAATTACCAAAATTGTATTACGCAGCAAAGGTCACCATTGCTGCTTGACAGGAACAAACATGTGTGAAGCGGCATGTGCAAAAAACTGTTCTCCTGATTCAGGACATGGATAATTGAATACGCATAAGCAATCAAATGTTTTCATGGACACGACGGAGAAGGGCTACGCCATATTTCGAAGTCCTTGTGCAACAATTGGACAGTACCTAGCCCTGCGTCTTGAAATTGTCGTTCTAGAAAAACAGCTGGGTTTAGTAAGACCAGAGAGAGATGCCCTAAATCTGAGTCGCATCGAAAAGAAAGTTAAGGACAGTATGTCGGTTCGTCTTAGAGGCGCCCTGCAACACTTTTTCAGCATAGTCAGAAAACGCTGCCGATCGGTAGTCGAAGCTCCTGAGAACACGCGAGCCAAACATTATAGCGCATCATGCGGCCAGGAATTTTCAAATAATTGTCAAAGTCAGCTAGAAATTGCGCCCTATTCTCTCTAAAAATGATGTCATATACCCAAATTACTGCGCTATATACCCAAAGTCAACGGCCATTGGCTGATTTGACCATCGTGAGCTGCATAGTTACCTCGGCCCCCGCGGGATGCCGCCACGTGCCCCAGTGCACGCTCGCGATCACATTGACAGTAAGGCGAGTTTGAAAAAAAATATAAAAGTGCTCAAGGTTATGACGCGCTCTGACCAAGGGACGCATCATCTTGTCCCCTCGTCATCCTCCTCCCTGCGTAGCTTTCAGAGCGCTCTGTGGTACGAAATGAGAGAGAAAGCGTTTAAAGCGTGCGGTAAATAAAGCTCGTACTTGAAGTGTCAAAAATTTTTTGCGGTTGTCGGTTCCGGATGCAATAAGCCTTTTTAACGAAGCCATTACACGATTACTTGAAAAATTGCTGCAGGGCCCCTTTAAACGATTCTTGTCATTTGTATAGAGAGATTCACGTAACTAACGCACTTAATACGACCACTTGTTCATAGCTGTGATACGTGCTTAAATATTTATGCATGTGCATGCCACGCATATAACTTACTTTATGCATATGTATTACACAGTCATACTAATAATATCTGGGGTTTAACGTCCCAAAACCACCATTTGATTATGAGAGACGCCGTAGTGGAGGGCTCCGGAAATTTCGACCACCTGGGGTTCTTTAACGTGCACCTAAATCTAAGTACACGAGCCTCAAACATTTTCGCCTCCATCGAAAATGCAGCCGCCGCGGCCGGGATTCGATCCCGCGACCTTCGGGTCAGCAGTCGAGCGCCATAACCACTAGACCACCGTGGCGGGGCTACACAGTCATACTAGTTATGTATATACGTGCACAGCAGTCTAAGCAACGAAACATGAAAAAAATCTTCCAGAATAATAGAAACAACATTAAAAACAATGGGCACGCTGGAATTGCCTGTAAGAGTAAATTTTGCAGAATCTTTATTTATTCATTTATTTATTTCACAATACTGTCAACTCTCTTGCGAGAGTCCTTAAAGAGAGGGCAACGTAATAACAACAGAAAAGAACATCATCCACAATACACAAATACCGGTTACATCAAGGTCAAGCGGTACACTCGCACAGATAGTCTTCCAAGGTCTGTTCAAATTTGGACAAATCGTTCTGTTCGACAACACACATCGGCAATTCATTCCATAGTTCGATTACGTCCGGAAAGAAGGAGTATCTGAACCTATCGGTGTGAGTGATGTACGCTTGGATTGTCCTGTTGTGGTTCCTTCTGGAGCTCTGTTTACCTGGTGGCAGTAAGTGTACTTCTTTGTTAATATTGAGTTGACCATTTATTATTTGAAATAAAAGCTTCAGACGATAAGTTTGAATATATCATAAACGACGACAAGCAATACTTACATGTGGGAAACATTGGAAATTCGAGCCCTGTTCTTGTTGGACTCTTTTAAAATGGGCACGGAGGTCCCTATGCCAGAGCGTGGACTCGCGGTAATGTCGCACGAATGCAACATTTAATATTACTGGTTAATCACGATGTATGAATTTGACACAGTGGAATACAGAGAAATCAATACAGTGGAATTCGATAAGACTGTATAAGCGAACCGGAAATCGGGAAATGTACAAGAACATAATTAACTTATGCCAAAAAAGAAGATTAAGGTTTCGGTTGCAACTGTCAATACCCTTATTTATATTTTCAGACCAAGTTCTGTCACGATGAACACTTCCAGCATGACGAAATGCATTTGAGCTACGCTTGCACGTCCCTTCGCGACAGTGCAGTCTGCATTGCGATGATGACAGCACTTCATTTTTTTTCCCGCCCTGCACTTGGCACATCGCAGCTATGTCAAGAAAAGTTCCCTCGTGGCGACAGAGCGAGGCCCAGATTGCGACAGAAATTGTGGCAGCACGTTGGGCCATTATGGGCTTTCAGTAATAGCAGTTTTTGCTCGGTTTTGACGAGCATGCTGCGTCAGAACTGCAGAAAATAGAAAGATCGCCAACAGAATAGAATTGTTCAGCTACCATGTATATGTACATCACGAAAACAGAGTGCAATGATATCAGAGTTCTCATTGTGTTCGTGAGAGCTTTTCATTTCGCCTGGTGGAAACTACATATACTGAAAAAGATACGTGGAGAAATACAGATTCTATTACGGGGTGTGCCGCGGCCAACTCTAGCCAGAGTTTGGAATTATGCCGATGCCCTTTATGACGATGCGATCAAATGCATGATGTCGACTATTGCATTGCGTAAGTCACAATATTTCTTGTGTTCTGCTTAGTTGCTTAATTAGGCAACAACAATGAACTTCTAAAACGAAGGTCGGCAAAAAATTCCAATTGGAAGGTTGTACATCGGTTTGAAAAACGCCCGATTAGACAGCTTGTAACTTTCTATGTGTGAAGTGTTAGTGTTGTTCTGCTTACTGCGGGTGCCCGCGAAACACGAAATAATTCCACATGGCAAGCTCTCTTGCGAGCTGTAATTGCAGTGCTCACTAACATTCTGCGTACAAGCGATATGCATCCCTCGCGGCGGTTTACGCTAGAGATAAGGAAACGGGGCGGTTTCGCTAGTGCTATCGTGAGCAACAGTGTCGTCGTCGCATATGCACCGCCATCGCCACTGTGCTGTCGATTTATAACCGGCAGCGCGCGTGACCGGATGTATGGCCTTTTATGATGCCGTGTATGGCGAAAATGGCGTCCGATTCTTTTAGGCCGTGGCGCCGATTGTTTACTTCTCGGATCGTAAGATTACCTCAATAATTAATTTTTTCAGTAGCGTAAAGGTGTATCTCGTCTTCGCGTTGGCTTGAAAATGTATACCCCGTAACCGTCACTTGTTTACTTTATTAACCGATTCACTTGCCACGGTAATTGTAATCTCAGGTGGTATATAGGTAACGTCTTCCTTGTAGTGTTTTTGCTATAGGTAGTTCTCTCTTGTGCTTCGCAGGGAAGTCCCCCTGCTCGTGCGTATCGTTGGGCGACATGTGTTACTGCCCGTAGTGCCTCCCGCATATTACCATCTGATCCTCTAGTGGCACACATCGTAGTATCATCAGCATTCACGGTATGACATCTAGTTGGGTCATTAGTCTGCTCAATGCTAAATTAAATAGCATGGGCAAAACTATCCACTGAACCTTGCGGTGTGCCTTCTCCCGTAACAAGGATGAAGTCTAACCGTACGATTCCAATTCCCATTGTTGCCTTACGTTCTTTGAGAAAAGCTCGGACGTAATTGTATGTTCGACGGTGGCATTTGGTTGCCGCTAGATTGGAGAGTATTAGATCGTAAGCTACACTATCGAACGCACCTTTGAGGTCTAATGCGATCTCGTTCTTTGTTTTTGTTTGTTTATGAGTCTCCCGAATTAAAGTCGTCAGCAGGGATATTTTCTAAATGTCCAACTTCCATTGGAGTAATCGCAGCAATCGTCTCTTCTTCCATCCGATTTCCGCGTGAAAGGCAGTGTGTGTTGCAGTGAATGCAGCGCCGTATCGCGTTTGAATTTTTGTCTTTTCTCTACTACGGGATTGAGAATGTGATTCGTTCTGGGCAGAGACACCAGAGTGCAACGATAGCACCGATCGCCTTAGCCATCTTCAGTTAGTGGCAGAACGACGGTCCTCGAAAGGGAACAGTGGTAATCAAGTCCTGGCACAATGCTGGCTCTGTCTTGAAAAAAAAAAGGCTTCTTTCACCACGACCTTTCGTCATGGCTTCGGACAAAGAAGTTCCTCTCTTTTGTAATTACGCTTGCCGACTGGCATAGTAATTACTTAGATGGAACTCTCATTGTTGCCTTATCTGAGTCTGCTTTCTTTCTGCAGTATCATCTATCATGTTTCCGAAAGCCCAATATAGGAATGGTAAACAGCAGGGGCGTAGGCAGAAACATTTTTCGGGGGGAGGGGCACCTTCAGGATCTGAAGTGGGAGCAGGGCAGGCAGATATGGTCGTGTGTTATCTTGTGCTGTGTATGCCATGGCAAAAAAAAAAATTGGAGGGTGGGGCCACAGACCCGGTGTTCCCTCCCCTCCCCCCCCCCCCCCCCCCGCTGGTACGGTACGCATCTGGTGCACAGCGTCCTCAAAGAACCCAACTTCGTGCAGAAAAAAATGCGTGATGGAACGTGCGCCATAACAGCCACTTTTTTGTTCTTTTTTCCTTTCTAGAAACAATTTCTCTTTGAACGCATTTGTTTTGAAGCTGCTTTAACTGTTTCTAAATACACAGATTCTGGTTACTTAATATTTACTTTGTATAAAAATATCACGCAGTGGATGCTATCTGTAATTGCTCAGGAAGACATTCTTTCAGTTTTGCCTCAGCTGCTAGACATTGTAGTGGGCCAGTAAAGTAGAGTATTTGACAAAGCCTTAAAGAGAACCCTTGCATTTATACAGTGACAAAACAAAGAAAGGAAGAAAGAAAAAAAGGAGCCGGTATGATGTTTTTCGCGTGTCGTTATTTAGAAGTGCTGTGTATAGGATATCCAAATACGGAAGCTCAAGGGAAGATGAAGGCCTGCAGAGATGAAAACTCCTTGACCAGGGCTGGCGTTCAGACGCTAGTAAGTTAACTATCATTTATCCAACACCAGCCAACGATCGATGTCGCTAACAATTCGGCTAGTATGCGAGTGAATGGGGTAACTGAACTGAGGCGTTAAAATGTTTCTTCAAAGGGGTTGACCATCTCATGCGAGAGCGACTGTATTGAACATTCACCGAAGACGGATAGAATTCTACGCATACAATAATAAGGACGCTTACCAATTTATTACTGACGCTGTTCACCCAACAATCTATACCACACCTGATCCCCGACCCCTTCCCCACCTAATTATAAACTGTGGCCAAGAGCCGCACCCTTCCCTGAAATAAAAGTTTGGTTTTTTAACTCATTCATTTATTCATACAATCTTACTCCGACGAAGTAGTTGTCTAATATGTTTTGGGGAAACAGTGGCCGGCGTCGAAAGTTCACAGAAATATAATAAAAGCGCCATCGAAACGCGAGTTAAGCAAAACGATAGACGCTGGAGAAGCTCGTCCGTTGTGGCGCGTTATTTGTAACGTACAAAGGAGAAGTGTTGTAGGAAAAATTTCCACGACTTTTCTCCGAGAACTTGGGCAACGATTCGGGGCTAGACAGTGGACTGGCGCGAGCATGAGTTGGCGAGTATCATACTTACTTGGTGCTAGCAGTCGCGATCACGAAGGCGATGTGCTCGAGTTGGTCCTGCCATTGCACGCGTTTGCATGCGGCAAGGCCAATCTCGCCAACGGCCACCTCCAATGTGGGGCAAGTTGGAGCATTGAATTTTTGTTAGTGTGGGCGGTGGCGTCCGCGCCCTGCCCGCGGTGCTTGGACTTGGACCTTTTAACTTTTATCTTCAATGAATCGATTTGTCAACATTTAATGAACTTCGTGACAAGTTCATACTGGTCGCATTCGCGATCTGCGTAATCTATTCTAACGACTGGCACAGATTAGTATGTATGTATCTATGTACGTACGTACATACGTATTGATATATATATATATATATATATATATATATATATATATATATATATATATATATATATATATATATATATATATATATATATATATATATATCAATGAGCACTAACAGACAATAATGCCATGGAAAGTGCAGGGGATGTTTTTGCTAGTAAATGTAAGGTAATGTGAAGAAAGGAAAGTGGACGAAAAGATAGTTTGCCGCGGGCAGGGACCGCAGGTTCGGTCCCTGCCCGCGGCAAGCTATCTTTTCGTCCACTTCTCTTTCTTCACATTTACCTTACATTTACTAATAAAAAACATCCCCTGCACTTTCTTTGGCATTATTGTCTGTTAGTGCTCATTAATATTGTGTACAACAAAGAAAACGAGCCCTTGAAATTAACACTTCTTTCCTTCATTCATAGCGAGGGTCTCGTTCTGGCAGACTCGATGCTTTCAGGTAGTATGCGAGGGATTATTGGTCAGCTACCAGCTCGTAATAAGTTCACGTGCTACGTGACGCCAACAGGCAAAAAAAAGGGTGTTCCACACTCGCCGTCATGGCTACTGGCGGCGCTAACTGACACTCCCACGTTTAAATGTACATATATAACCTATAAAGTGGACGGGGGTATGGCCGCCGCGGTAGCTCAGTTGGTAGAGCATCGGACGCGTTATTCGAAGGGCGCAGGTTCGGTCCCTGCCCGCGGCAAGCTATCTTTTCGTCCACTTTTCTTTCTTCACATTTACCTTACATTTACTAGTAAAAACATCCCCTGCACTTTCATTGGCATTATTGTCTGTTAGTGCTCATTAATATTGTGTACAACACAGAAAACGAGCCCTTGAAAGTAACACTTCTTTCCTATATATATATATATATATATATATATATATATATATATATATATATATATTTATATATATATATAAGTATGGAACAGCAATTGCCTGCAATAATATTGAATTGAGAGGAGTTTTTTCTACCAGCCAGGCATGGTTTAGAGTATGTGTGCCGTCGACAGTAATCAGAAATATATTTAGTACAGATTATCTGTGTACCTCTTCACTCTTAAAGTGAGAAGGTAGGCTACACGTGAAGTATGTAATTACATATAATGGTGACATAAGCAGCACTTTTACACGGAAGAACTGCAGTGTCATATAGTGCAATTAGGCAGGTTCACATCGTTTCTTAGCTTTCTGCGTAGGAGGGTAAAATGTACGTGTAGCAGCGTCTGATGCAGACAACAGCATGCGAGGCTTATTTACGACTGCTTTATTTTCTTACATGTACCCTAAAAGCACTCTGCCATACGGAAGTTTCCAACCGCCGTGCTATCACGTCACACCTCGTACATTATGCGTACGGAAAATTGAAGTTTATCTTGTGCAATATTTTAACCCAGTGTCGGGGATTCCATCAATTCGCCCCGCTGTCGCCACTACTCACTCTACTACAAGAAAGTTTCAAACCAGAAAAGCCTTCTAGTATCCTGTTTAGGTTGTAGCTCCACAAACATTACGTGACAAAGACAGACGCGCAACAGGTTGAGTACTGGGGTAATGGTTAATGGTCACGAAGTATAGCACGTGAAACACGTCGTAATAAAGAGGTGGAAGACGGAGAGCTATTCATGACTTGGCGTGCCCTAATCTATTTCGCCCCTAACGAGTATAAATGTGTTTCATACTCATTATTTCTTATGAAGGCAAAAATGGTTACCTTATAGTTTTCTAAATACAGGAAGCGGGTTAGCATTGTACAAAAGCACGTCCAACACAGGGCGAACGTTGAAGATGTATTTTCCCTCCACGTGGTATGCATTACATATTTCAACGCCAGGCGCGCACTTGCAAGTCGTTGCGACTTCAAGAAGCACAGCTATACACAGCGGTGAGGTAGCCGCACTGATGCCCTTCGAGCAAAATTTATGGATGTCTCTAAACAGAGAAAAAGAAGCCCTGTGGAAAACAACGATAGTTAATTATCTTGTAAGATATATCATCACGACAAATTCTTTCGCCATACTTTTAGGACTACAGAGCGCAAGGAGCTAGCACATGTGGACATTTTTTTATTAAATGTCTAAGCGTCATTGTATGTGTCCGCTTGTTTACTGTACAGTCAAAAAGACTCGCCTCTGTTTGGTTTGCCCTTTCCGCCGAGCCTCACCGTCGGCCCCCTTGGCGCGCTTCTCATTGGTTCGCCCTTTCCACCAAGCTTCACTCTCGCCCCTCTGGACAAGACACTGCCCCCCCCCCCTCTGCACTTGCGAGGAACCCACTACGCTATAAATCATTGTAATTTTTGAGAAGTAGGGCAGCAGGCACTGTGCCATTTTTCGTCATTCTACGGAGAGCGTTGGTACCTGCTATACGCAAGTAAGGCATTATGCGCACTTTGTTGATGCTGTGCCTGATGACGATGAAGAATTATGGCAGAGTCCTTTGTAATGGGTTGGAAGCATTCAACAACCTACTCGTTGCGCAATTCGCATTGTGTGACGCCTGGTTACAGAATTCGAGTTGTGAGACGCTTGGTGCTTATTTTACTCTTCTACCACACTATATTGCATATGCTAATGTGGTTCCTTCCCGACATGAAGCCTGTATAGGACCTTTTTGCAAAGCAGTTTCAAGCACCGGCATGGCTGAGAGGTTGAATACTGGGCTCCCACGCAGAGGGTCCAGGTTCGAACCTCTTTCCATCCTGGAATTTTTTTCTTATTTCGTTTTTTTTTTCGAGCGATATTGGTTACGGACACCGGCGGCGGCGGCGGACAACTACGGCACCAAAAACGGCCGGTGAAATGATCTCATAACAGCTTTCGCTGTAAAATCCAATTTTGCGAAACAAAGGACATTTTCTTCGCCATTTTCTACGACGCTGACTCCTACAGGAACGCTGATGCGGAAGTTCACTGCTTTCTCTTGTGAACTCGGAGGCACACGGCAATCAGCTCTGTTGTTTTTGACCTTTTCAGGACGTGCGTATGAATATGCCCATATTTCCTTTGTGTCGTAATCTGTGAACAATAGTTTCCATGTAATTCTTTGATCAAGGCAGAAGTGCCAAGTAAGCCATCATGTGCAATGCGTGGATATAGAAAAAAAACAATGCAACCACGGAACAAATCACGGCAAGAAATTGTAATACCGAGAATCAAACGATCATCAGGATTAAAAGCTGGAGGACGCTTCAGCTTAGCATCAAGAGTAGAACGCTATAGTGTAATCGGGCGCCGTTTGCATCGCCTTGTCGATGGGTAGCCTCGCTTCGGTTCTCAGTGGACACCTCAACCACGCCACAATGAAAAGAACCTCTGTGCGAGTAATATTAGCCGTTTAAAATTATAGTAAGTGCAACTGCGGAGTGCCCACTACGCCATAATTCTTCCTTTTTGTGTATCATGGAAGCAGTGCTGGGCAGTGTCGAAGATACATGTATCTTAGATACTATCTTAGATACTCTTTGGGTATCTTGTATCTGTATCGCGATACGTCTCGCAAGATGAGTATCTGTATCTGTATTTCCGATACATTCAATAATGTATTGTGTATCTTAAGATACACGATACTGCTATAGAAACAACACCGAGCGAAACAAATAATGGTGGCTGAAATACGCTTCTGAAGCTGATACTGCTGCTACTAAGCTACTTGAATAAAACTAACGACAGTGGCATTCTTTTATATATCTTCCAGAGTTCTCCAGCGAGGGCAGGCGATGAGGTCAGCGCCTCCCTATTGGTGGAGCACAGTCACGTGGTGGCGCTCGCGCGATCTTGACAAAAACAAGCCCGCGAACATCTGCGGGCAGTCGAACTTCGCTTTCTCGCAATTTTTTTCTTTCTTTTTACTTGTGCCGGTACCATGACACTTCCTCGTAAACACTGTACTGTTCTACGTACTCTAACGAGTACGGCACTTTTCGAGAAAATTCTTATGTTCCTGTAGTGTCGTTATCGATGTTTCCCTTGCAAGGTGCTTCGTTACGAAGTCTGAAGAATACAAGAATGGGGTTTCTTTGTGTCTCGCGGCTTTCACACGACAGCGATTTAAAAGATCTCGTGGATGTAAGTTTGACTTACATACGATGAGGTTGACTT
>NC_051180.1:91286660-91352770 GCF_013339695.2 Rhipicephalus sanguineus | reverse complement strand
GTTTTAAAGGAGCTCACTCGAAGTAATGTAATTGAGTGAATTACTGTGTACGTACTGGTACTAAGTGCACACTCCAACAAATGTGTACTTAATGTGAGAAGCAATGTTTATATCAAATAGTGTTAGTAGACGAATATGTCAATTCAATTAGGTTAATTAAGCTAACACATGCTATCTTGTTTCAATATTGTGTGTTTGAGAAAATATGCGTGAGCTCGTGTTCTGGGCCATTATATCTTTTTCTTAGCATCTTTAAGCCACGAGGTTCTCTAATCACAAATAACTTAGATTGTGCTCATGTTGCGAGAATGTTGCGTATTTGTGGTGCTTTAAGTTATTGTATTTTCACGCTTTTTTTTACTTAGCATAGTACCAATATTGCCTCTCTTAAATAAGCATACCAAGGTTTTATGCAGTGATTAGGGTTATTGAGCTTTGTAAGGTCATAAATTAAAGAAAAAGATCTCAATTCTCATATATGTTTCCAGAAGTTCACAGAAAGTTGGAAATATTATCGGTTTGTGAAGGCCTTACATAACTTAAAATGAAATCAAATTGACAGCTCAACTCTACAAGACAAAACTTACACGGGAATTCGCTTAGAGAACAAAAGTTTGTTCCCTGAATGGCTACATTCATGATGCAATACAATATGCATGGCTCATTCCCACCTCACACCAAGTGCACATGGAACACGCACACTCTTTTTTTTTTTATATTTCGATAAAAGTGTGCATATCGTTATTTTCATGTGGATCGCCCATAGGGCTATGTGCATATTTCGGGTATTCCTTACAGTCTTGGGCAATAACTAGTTACTAGTAACGCGTTACCGGTAACTAGTTACTTTTTTCGGTAACTTGTAACTGTAACTAGTTACTTTTAATTTATAGGAACTTGTAACGGTAACACTGTTACTTTTTTACAGAGTAACTGTAATGGGAAATACCGTTACAGTTACTTTCCCATATCCTCTCCACCTTTCATCTTTCCACAGCACGGCTCCCCTACCAATTTAGGGGTGGAGGTCGCTTAGAGAATTATCTACCCTGCAGAAGACCGAGGTCAGCAGTCAGTCTTTAACACAACTTAAGTTTACTTGTAAACTACATGTCGTAAGTCAATCATGTTGGAACTGAACAACTTGCTAAATTCAAGTAGTTTTTTTTTTCCGGCGTATATATATCCTTTTTGTCACTTGAGCTTCTAGCTCGGTTCTTGGTGTACCGGTGGAACATCACGACGCCAAGTTTATATTCTCCTTCGTCCGAGGCTGCGCAATAATCGTGTTTGACTGACGGCTAGAAAGCAGCAGAGCGCGAAACGGTTGAGAGGCACAAATACTGTGAACTAAGTAATTTTTCAAAACCTCTTTGAAACTAATTGTAAAAGGTTTACTCCAACTTAATACAACAATTATTAACAAAATCACATGGACGTTTTGCCTCCTATGCATGTGACATCCTCAGTATACACTGGCAACAAGAAAAAGAAAAGGAAAGAAAGAAAAAAATTTGCGGAGATCGACCAGTGTCCAGTAGGGGAATGTGGTTGTTGCATGTTATAGTCGGATACAACTTTAGAAGTCAGCGGCATTTTCTCCTCAAAGGCAGATGAACACAAGCCTGCACCAATGGGCGCGCACTCGGGACGGACATCATGAGCGGGATGGCGGTGGCTTCGCCTTTGGAGAACATCGGCGCGTGCATGAGCGGGACTATTTCTTTTCTTTAGTCTCTCCTGACTTCTTAAGTTGTATCCGACTATAGTTACTATATATGCTACGACATGGCTCCTAAAGGTGCCATATACAGTAACTATATTGCAAGCCGACGCGTCGCGGCGAATGAACCGCGATTCCAGGAGTTTCCTTCCCCTCACCTTCGTTCACGAGCCAGCGTCGTCACAGTGTTTACGTCAAAGCTATGCCCTGTTCTCCGGAAGTGTTAAACAAGCTCCATCTTAGAATGCGTTGCATGAGTTGCTTTAACAACATCCCGTTTGCCTTCTTTAAGCCTCGTTGATTCTTTCCTTCCCGTTTCGCCGATGCAAGTCGCGTCGCAATGCCCGCATCGGGCTTGTATATCACCCTACTCTGATCGTCTGCAGGTGTGCAATCTTTGGGTTTCGCGAACACATGCCCCAGAGTATAACGGGACTTAGAAACGGTTTGTATGCCCAGCGGACGCAAAGCTAACCGAACAGGGTCTGATACACCTTGAACATATATATGGAACAGACACAATGGACGTCGTCTTCATTCGTCACACACTCTCCGTTGCTATTTGCATGCGCTTCTGGGTGTCGTTAATAAACATCCTATGATACTGCTGTCGTTCTAGTGCATCAACCACATTTTCCATTTTGAGTATCAGAGGACATTTGTTATTATTATTTGCAAATAAATTCCCTTTTTCACCAACGGTGCATGAACAACAAAATTGATGCAACAAAATGAGGTGTACACAACAAATGCTTGTGTTTGGCCCCCTATTAGGTTTACTTCGTCTAGGGTTTTACCACGTGCAATTTTGACTGCCCGCATGCCTTCATACATATTTAATAAATGAATTCTATCGTTTGGTTTGTAATCTATTATTTATTTTATACAGTAACGGAAAAGTAGCGACGTTACTTCGTCACAGTAACTGCAACAAAGTAACGACGTTACTTGTCACAGTAAGTGTAACTGTAACAGGTTACTTTTGGAAACTCTGTAACTGTAACTGTAACAGTTACTTTAACAGAGCCAATGACTTCACCCATCAAGCACGTGTTTTCAGACACCCCTCTCAATATCACTTAAATTCCACATGTGGGCTTTTAAAAGTACGCCGCCCGCTTTCCCCGCCTGTAGTTGCCTTACCCACCATCTTCTGCAGCCCTTTGTGAGGGCTAGACGTGCCGCCCTTCTGCAGCCTTTCCAAGTGGCTTTCATACTCCACTCTTTTTTTTTTGCCTTTGACGGCTCTCGCTCAGTAGACCCCCCCCCCCTTTCCATTTTTTTTTCTTTTTTTCTCTCCTTTTTCTTGCTTTTTTTTTTCCTTCTTTGCAGCTCCCCTTACTTCTGAGATGAGAGGCCTGAGCGCCGTTGCAAACTTTCTTGAAATGATGTGGCAAGGGCTACACTCCTCTCTCTAGTTTTCTCTTTCCAGGCAGCAATTACCAACAGCGACAAGCACCACCGCTAGACATGACGTCAACACTAACCCTTTAAAACTAACACGCCAAGGATGACAAGGTGCCTTCGATAAAGATAGGTCCCCCTATGGAAACGTCGGCCAGCCTGTCTGAGGCACTTTCTCCTGTTTGAAACCTATCCCACTTTTTTGGCTTAGGTAACTGTAACACTGTTACATTTTACTGGTAACGTGCCCATGACTGATTGCTTACTGTGTACATGTGTGAATGTTGAACACGCAATGGCACTCTTTCAATAGTCTGCAAGTGGCTGGTCCACTAATACCTGTTCTTATTGCACCCTGATCCCTTCATTCAAGGATCGATCTCTTTAATATATGAATATAGACTTGCCTGAGGACATGTTTGGTACTCACTATCTGTGTGTGGTTGGGTTTGTCTTGAGTGAAAATCAACATTTCCTTGTGGTATCTATTATGCATGTATCAGCGATGAGAGCTGTTCATGGCACCGACACAGAGGACAGATTGCAGTACAAGATAGGAGCATACTTCCTGCAAGCCCGGGCAAGCCATAATGAGTGGTAGGCATTTCTTTTCATCACTAGATTGCGACAGTTTGGACACATAGCACCTATAGACCTTATGCAAAATCTGCTGCCATCTAGCGGCCGCTGTGTGCATTTCCGCCATGTTGAAGGCTAAGCGCGCTCCGCATGTAGACAAGGAGCGTACATATCAACGTGTGGCGGCTGATAAGAACGAAAATGCCAACATATTTTCGAGTGCTGTGTTGCTGAGATTGAGGAAATTGGGATGCTGAAAGAAGGTTTGCAGGAACCAAGCCTCCATGTTAGTACATTTCCTCGTGGCCGACGAGAATCAGCAGATCGTTCCGTTGCTTCGGTTACTGCTTACGACTAACGCCGTGTTTCCGTTCGCCGTTAATATATGTGGTATGTGACAGCATCGGCACTCATCAGAGAACACTCTTTCATGTCATGCCAGAACAAGAAAGTTTTCGCACCGTGTGCTTGCTGCAGGCACAAACCCGCTTCGTGTACGAGCTTCAAAGCTGCATCGCGGCTACTCGCGCATGCCTGCGCTGCTGTTGATATTAGCTTGTTTATTAAATTGCGATAACAATTACATGTTAGACAGATAGCTCGTGCGCGTCATTGATTTGCAGCGGACGGACCGATTGTGCTGGAGCGTGTTGTTTGTAGTTTGTTTTCGATGGTGGAGTTTAACAAGGTAGCGTCTGGTGGGATGCTTTGCGTGCGTATTTCTTCACTATGCGTATTTTTCAAGCATTTCATGTGGTATCACTGCCAGGTTCAGACGGGTTGCCCGGATGTCCTGACCGCCCCCACCCCTTACTTTTTTTTGTTTAACTTATACCCCAGGAAGAGCAAATCAGGTTCTCCCAAAAGCTGATCCCCCCTTCGGAAAAATCCTCTGTACACTCCAGTTTGCTATGAAATGTTAACAGGTGCTTCAAGTGCGTGGTACTTTTCTTATGAAACTAAATAAAATGCTGTTCCGGGAAATGTGCTACATTCTACCGTGGGTGCGCTACCGCTGGTTACGCGCTGAGGCGGTTTCAGTCGGCGAAGCAAAACTGCCTTGCCGCAACGGGTTTAAATTGTAAAGCACCAGTAGGCCCCTAAAGCGACAATGTGAACACGAATATTCTTGGCGTTTCCTGTTATATAGGATCACATATCGGAAGGATATTCAATAAAATACCAGCTGATCGGCATCTACTTCTAGGAGACACTACACTTTTCATGTTCACTTTCCACGTGCATGAGATGCGCAATTTTCTGCATTTTAATCGCACGGTAATTCTGTACATAACATAGGTCGGATGACTACAACAGCGAAATAATATTATTTCAAAGATAAAAAGAGGACAACGTTTTATTTAAAATTAGATGGACACTACGTCGGCTCGACATAGGCTGTCCCTCATGAAATATGCTTTCAATTGGGTCAACTGCACTTTCTTACCGTCATCGCTGCGCCTAGCCGCGCTAAATAAAGCCTCTTCCCAACCATCCTACATTATACAAGCATGATATTCAGATAGCTAACAACGCTTTATTCGCTACACTGAAAACAGACAGGCCAATTTGTAACCTAGCGCAGAGCTTCATTATCGACGACGACAGGCCTGCACGTGACTCGCAGTGTCAAACTTGTACCTTCTTCTCGCTGTGAGGCGGTTCTTTACACGTAATAACCGTCAACGTAAAAACTAGGAAATGCCGGTAACGTGTACAGGCCCGCCTGACATTTTTATGCCCTGATTGCCGACTACCAAAGCGGATACAAGCAAGAAGTGATAGCGGCGACAGCAATAGAATTCGGGCACAAGCCTCCAACATGGCGCCGAATCGTTAGCTTCGTCAAACCTCCAACAGATGGCAGCAATTTTGCATAAGGTCTATTGATATACAGCATATACTGGCCTTTAGCTTAGGAGTGAGAAACGTACCTTCTGCACTTCAGTGCAATGCATATTATTTAGTTTGCATTCCTTGAACATGGAACGTCGAATAGTTTGTATTGTTGAGCTTGTAATCTTTGAACATGGGATGTCGCTAGAGCCAACGTTTTGAAACTTGGAGTTGTCTTCATAAAGGGAGCAACTGTTAATTCTTGATGTTGCCATCTTGATGAAGGCAAGTCTACTCGTACAAGAGTTGGCTGCAGTGACATACCGTTTGAAGATTTTTTTCGTCTCTTCAAGCCTCCTCCATCTTCCATCGAACATCTGTGTTGTTTGTGCTGCCATGAAACTGTGGTGCAGCTGCCATGAAAAAAAAAATTGGGCGTGCGCAGGCACAGCTCCATCGAAGAAAAATAATTATTTCTTTGTTAAAGATAGTGAAGGCACACTAATGCAATCTCAGCCAAGATTATTAATAGTTGCTGACTCAATTTTAATGTAGTAGTTTCGTTGCTGTGCATACGCACGATGAAACTCTCATCAAAAGTGGGAAGCAACCACACATGCTCCAGTGTTCAGCTAACCAGTCATCACTGCCTTTCTTTATGTTTCAGTCTTCCCTGAGCCTTTCTTTGATACACTGCCCCATTTGCCCCACATAATGCTTATCCCATCATCTGATAAACGATGCCTTCCTTACAGAGCACATAATGTGTCCTGTGATTCCTATTGCAGCCAAGTGAGTGTCTGGGTTGCAACCTTTTCATAGTTTAGCACGCTTATTTGAGGCCGTGAACACTATGCTGATGATTGCCCGAGCACCAACCGTTCTTATATTGTCGGATATCCCGTGCAGGTATGACATAGTGGCAAACATATTTTGGCCATCACGATTAGCCATTCTTTGGCCTGGCAGCTGGAAGGTGTTTGTTTAGTAGGGCTTCTGCAGCCAATACAGCAAGGGGAGCAGGATATCCTGCTTGCATCCAGCGAGTTCTTGAAATCAAGCCTCGTCCACAAGAAATAGGAACATGATTATTTAGTACAATATGCAAGCACATAAGTTTTTAAATGTTTTAGATATGAGGATGACTGCGTCTTTCTTTATTAAATACCACAAAGGTTCTTTCGAATCTGAAGCCACTAACATATTAACACTGGCACATGATTACTAACACCCACTGGTGCTTACCCACGAGCATCCGGGCAAGGATTGTACCATATCAGGTTCCTGAATGTACAATTTCATTTGCATAAAAAGTGCATGAGCTAGTTATACGAACTGATGGGAAACAAGCCATTGCTGCCTCTTAGTTTCTCCCACTCAATAATGGTAGAAAGGTGCATTGTCTGACACTGCTTGGACAGTGGCGTAGCGAGGGGGTAGCAGACCGGGCCCATGCCCCCACTTGCCCTCTTCCCCGAAATGAATTTCTGCCTATGCCACTGTGGCTCGCTAACGCAGTAAAATTTCTGTTCCTATTACTTGTGGACAAGCCTTAATTTCCAAAGAACTCCCCTGACACAAGCAGGATATCCTGTTCACCTTGCTGTATCGTTTGCATATGCCCTACCCAGAAAACCACCTTCCAGTTGCCAAGCCAAAAAAAAAAAAAGCCAAATCTTGATGGCCGAAAAATGTTTGCCACGATGCCATATCTGCACGGAATATTCAACAATATAAAAACGGTTGGTGCTCGGATCATCAGCATAATGTTCATGGCCTCAAATAAGCATGCTTAAACTATGGAAAAGCAGCAACCCAGATACTCAGAGGAGAGGCTTGGCTGCAATAAGAATCACAGGACACGTTACGTGCCCTGCATATAAGGTACCGTTTATCAGATACTCCTATCATGGGGTAAGCATTATAGAGGGCAAATGGGGCAACATCTCAAGGAAAGATTCAGGGAACATTGCAACAATGTAAAGAAACGCAGCGATTGCCTGTTTGCCAAACAGTAAAGAAACTATACTACATTGATTATTGAGTCAGCAAGTATTCATAATCTTGGCCGAGATTGCGTTAGTGTGTCATTACACTACTTGTCAAAGAAATAACTATTTTTCCTGGACGCAGCTGTGCCTGCGCATGTTGAAGTTTTTCTTTTTAAATTATAAATATGTGTGATCTGAGTCCAAAAAACACTTAAAAGATAGCGCCTATCTGTGTCCCTTCTTGTCCTGTCTTCACTACTCTCTGCAATAAACGTAATGGTTAAAAGGGAGCCGTTCGGCGACCTAACAGCTTGTCACTATTAGTGGGTTAGTAGGCCTTGAGGCGCTCCACGTTGACTATGTCGCGCCCTCGACGGCGCATGTCCAAAGCTGGTTCGATGGGTTCGATCAGGTAGTTGACCGGTGATGTGCGCTCGATGACCCGGTAGGGGCCTTCGTATTTCGGCAGTAGTTTTGAAGAGAGGCCAGTTGCAGTGGTAGGGACCGAGAGCCATACGAGCGCTCCGGCGACTAACGTGGACTCAGAAGTGGTGGTGCCACCGTGAAGGCTCTTCTGCCGCTCTTGTTCGTGCGTTGTAAAGGTCTTTGCAAGCTTGCGACACTCTTCAGCAAGCCTGGCTGTGTCAGAAATAGGCGCACACTCAGATGGATCCGGCTTGTAGGGTAGTATCGTGTCAATGGTGTGCGACGGGTGCCTTCCGTACAACAGGAAGAAGGGTGAAAAACCAGTAGTGTTCTGAGGGGCGGTATTATAGGCGTAGGTGACGAAGGGCAGAATGGCATCCCAATTTGTGTGATCGGCGGCGACATACATTGAGAGCATGTCGCCGAGCGTGTGGTTAAAGTGTTCGGTTAGGCCATTCGTCTGCGGGTTGTAAGCAGTAGTTTTGCGGTGAACAGCATGGCACTCTTTGAGAATGGCTTCGACGACTTCCGACAAGAAGACACGGCCTCGATCGCTGAGAAGCTTCTAGGGTGGACCGTGACGCAGCATGAATCGGTGTAGCAGGAAGGAGGCAACATCGCACGCTGTAGCCGCTGTGAGGGCAGCGGTTTCGGCAGATCGCGTTAGATGGTCAACGGCGATGATGGCCCAACGGTTACCAGCCGAGGTCAGAGGAAGTGGTCCATACAAATCGATGCCCACGCGCCCAAACGGATGGTTAGGGCAAGGTAATGGTTGTAGACCGACTGGTGACACGTGCGTTGAAGGTTTTCGGTGTTGGCAATCGAGGCAGGAGCGGACGAACTTCTGCACGTAACGGTACATCCCTCGCCAGAAGTATCGTTGTCGAATGCGGTGGTAAGTTTTGGATACCCCAGAGTGCGCGCATTGCGGATCAGAGTGGAAGGACTCGCATATTTCAGCACGCAGACTTCGGGGTATCACAAGTAGCCACTGGCGGCCGTTGGCGTTGTAATTGCGTCGGTGCAGTAGGTTGTCACGAATGGCGAAATTGTGGGCTTGACGACGCAACGGGCGAGTGGTTGGTGTTGCCGACGGATCAGTGAGCAAGTCTATCAGCGAGGTGATCCATTTATCCTTGCGCTGCTCGGTAGTGATGGTGTGAACGTCGATGGAAGAAACAGCAATGTGAGATACTGAGCAGGAGGCATTGGCGTCAGGCAAGGGGGAGCGCGAGAGGGCGTCGGCATCAGCATGCTGGCGTCCGTTGCGGTACAGCACGCGGATGTCGTAGTCTTGCAGGCAAAGTGCCCAGCGGGCGAGACGGCCCGAGGGATCCTTCAATGATGACAGCCAGCATAGTGCATGATGATCGGTGACGACATCAAATGGGCGACCATACAAATAATACATGAAAATTTACTACTTTGAAAATTATTAGAGAAATACAAATGCAGAGGTTCATTATTCACATAAAGGCCTATTCATACAGCAAATATGAACAAACTAAGATGTTCACAGAAGTAACCATAGCGTCCCAAATTTGACTAATTTTCACTAACGCAGCGTTTGTCGTGAATTTTTAAAAATGCATAATTTGCTCAGAATTCCATCAAATTATAAGAGCTATTTCTTCTTCACTTCTACTTATGCTAAATAGAAAGATATTTGTAATGTATAGCTTCAGTAGCTGCCAGCATGGTTGCGAATTTACGAAAACGCACTCTTCGTAAGATGGTCGTCGTCAACCGGCGACGCTCGTCGAATTTTCCTGTGTTGAAAAAAATTTTTATGTGAAAACAAATTGCGATTTCGTGCTGTGCAGTCATATGTGCACAACATACAAAATTATCAGGAAAATCGGAAACATCAAGTATACACCTTTTTTTTATCTTTCGTGGAATCGACCATTGTAATGATGTTATCTCTGTGAAAACACTTGGGTTCAGGTGATATCTTAAGTATCTGCGTGATTTCTAGAAAAGTTAGTCGTGAGTTCAGCACTGCTATGTGCTCTTTTCTTGAGTAGCTGTGCTATCCTGTCAAGATGTTTAACAAGTAACAACGCACTTGAATGTGGATTCTTCTTTGTGGCAAAAGAGCGCAGACAACGGGACGAAGAACATACAGGGCACAGAGCTGACTATCAACTGATTTCCTTATTGGAAAGTCTGAGAATCTGTAGGCAGGCGAGCAAAAATCGAAAAATGGCACAAATGCTATCAAGTGACTCGGCCGCCCGGCTTTTTTTTTGGATAGGGTTTACAAGATGCGGCAGAAGCCGATTTCATTAAAACATAAACACAAGCAAAAAATGGCAAAAAAGAACAATGACATGGTGGTCAATACCAAACTGATTAAAACCGCTAAAAGTCTGACATTCATAAATCAACAAAAACGAAGAACCAGGGTCTGAAAAAAAAAGGTTTTTAAGCAAGTGACAGCAAGGCTAGAAAACTGCAACCACTAACAATAAAACAGAAAACAAAACAAGAAAACAAAACATGTGACAACAAGCTTAGTGATCACAATTGAGGCTCATGGCAGCTAATTTCTTCGTCAAATAGTGCTAGTGATAGCGCGCTAACGCAAGCTGCTCCCCTTTTGTGAATTATGTGCGCCTCACAAATTTTGTGAGCACATTACTCCCGATATTTCATGAGAACTTGCACATTGTCAAGCAATGGGGAGCAGCCGCATGATGTACAATGCCAGGTTCCTGCCTGTTGTTGCTTTTAAAGATTTGGCATGTTCACGCATTTTGTAATTTATGCATCGTCCGGTTTGTCCTACATATGATTTTCTGCATGATAATGGAATGTCATAAATGACGTTCTTCACGCATTCAATGAAATGATTTCTGTGCTTCTTGTCACAGCAAAAGGATACTGTTTCATCCCTGTTAACTAGCCTGCATAGGGAGGCCAGATGGTTTGGGATGGAGCATAAAACTCTTATGCCTACTCTGCCTGCAGTCTTCTTCAACCTATGAGAGAAACCGTGAATGTAGGGAACGTCAGCCAAGGGAGAGCGAGTGTGCTTGTTTGGCCTGTTATTTCTGGTCGTTCTAAGAGTGACGAGCATCTTTTCAGCTAGGGAGCTCAAAAGAGCACTAGGGAACCCCGCGCTCCTCGAGCGTTCCACTTGAATCGTAAAACTTGTTTCCGTCCACTGAGGGCATGATCGGATGAGGGCGTTTCTCATGGCAGAATAGCCTATTCCTGGAGTCATCCAGGAGTCATGCATGGAGTACCATTTGAGTAGCGAAAGGATGCTGTTATGCAACGTTACATCAAAGAAGCTGACCGAGCTAATTGGCCTGTATATGATAGCTGGCCTATCTATGACACCACAGCCCTCAGAAGTGCTGTATAGCGGTTTGTTTTCTTATGTTTTTGATCAAAGCAGCATTAAGCCAAGGCTATGGGGTTGGGCATTGAATACACGTGGATTATTCAAGTAAAATGGTAAAAATGATATCACTATTTCGAAACAGAAAGTCATCAATCATAAATTGCAGCATCTGTTGATGTGTTGCGCTAAGCTGTTCGCTTCAATGCCAAACTACATTTTCACACTCTCTCTTGCAGGTTTCAAATACAGCAACTGTACCACCACAACAGTGCAGCACAGGAGAGCCTATCGTCAGTGCCGCGTCGAGAAATTAAATAAAAAAGCACTTACTCCTGGAAACTTCTCGTATCATCTTATTGGTTTGTTTGTGATTATAAAACTGCACTTTCATGGGAATTGAATCAACTAGCCCCATTTATTGTCCCATTGAAACTAAATAAATTGACAATGTAGAGCTTGTTTCCAAATGCCTGCATCATAGGCCTACAAGATTACTTATTGGCTTCAAAATACTCTTACATGTAAAGAACGCTGTTGATATAGTCATTGCTGGAAATGTTCTGCTGATATTTTTGTTACAATCCTCTAAAGCCTACACACTTTCGTATTGTTAACCACAAAAAGATTTATTGACCTGTGTGCAGCAAACATGCTGTTGCAGGCATAAGGCTGCAATACGCTGAAACTCATACATCAGAATTCTACACACTAACAGCAGCCAATTCCTTGTAGACCCTCATTAGGTGTGCATGAGAAAGCGCATTAGACTGGCAAAAGACAGTCTAATGATTCTGATGTCTAAAGACATTAGTCTCTTTATTGAAATACATTAATTTTTTTTTCTGTGAGATTAGCTGATGCATGCTCCTTGTGTTAAGTAAGATGCAATTTTTCTAGTTCATGAAGTTGACTGACGTTATCAAATGATGTAGCAAATTTTCATCAATAGTTGCTGCAAATAGCTAACATGCACGGTGGAAATTTGCTAACTTACAAATACTATTTTCCTGCATTTAGTAACTAAGTAATAACCGTCGTGGTAGTAATGTTACTAGCTTAGCTTACTACCTTCCAATAAGTAGTAACAGGAACTAGTAACTGTCATGGTAGTAAATTTACTAACTTTCTGTTACTACCTTTGGTATGTAATAGCTGCAGGTAGTAAATGACATGGTAGTAACTTTACTACCTTGCCGTTTACTACCTGCAGTTACTACTTAGGTAGTGAATGTTGTGACAGCAATTTACTACCTCAAAGTTAGTAAGTAGCACTACCTTTTCTTTTAAGAGTGTAGAATGATGTGTCTTGTAGTTAATATTGTTTGGGACACAATTGCAAGGAAAGTGCACACGTTCAAAGCCAAATTGCTAAGGTAGCTTGCTAGAAAATAACAAGTGGACTGCCCCCTTATTTGTTTTGAAAGGATAAGTTCATGAGATTCAATTAGCTTAATCTAATCCAATAGCAGCTTTGAAAACCACTTCAGAGAAACTACTTCCGAGATCCTTTAGGGCGCCATTATGTGCACAGGTGCTGAAGTGGAACACGTGGAGGTTGAAAATTGAGCAATAAAGAATATGGCATGTATTTTAGGGTGATTTTATTTTTACCTTCGTTATTTTGTTCACACAATGCCCTATTACTCCAACAAGAGAGCATATAGGTGAAGAACCCTTGCAATGCATCCTATTGTATATGTAGTGATGCGTGTGCTCTGCAGGTGAGAAAGACAATGGGGACATCAATGAACATCAATGTCTAGTGGGTCTTTGGGATTTTGCCGAAGACATCATGTTTGTCCATGATGAACCGGCAGTGCAACCACACACGGACATAGGAAAGAAGGCACATAACACAGTGCTGTGTTTCGTGTACCTTTCCTCTGTGTGTGGTTGTGCTGCTGGTTCATCATGAAGGACAACCAACTAGCCCAAGTTTCAGTCTTGCTAGACATGTTTGTGCCTGCTATTTTTTTTTGTGTCAACAAGCTGTCCTCCTACTCTTGTAGAACTTCTCACTGTCTTGTGTTTGCGTTGTAGCGTGACAATATTCTCTATATTTTCTCTCATGGCTCTACATTTCATTGTTCTGCTCAGTATGCAGCTGCGCAGCAGCATAACATGTTCCTTCATTCACTTAGTGCACTAAATACTGGCATGGGTACTCGAAGAAATGGCACAAAATGTAACAACAATTAGCGGTGCCAGATGGAACACCTAAATGCCACAGTTCTACAGTAATGGGTGAAGGGAAGGGCTTGAAGCAGAGAATGGAAATAAGGGACCCATGCATACATAATTAAGTGCCAGGCTGGCACAGTGATGGATTTGGACTCGATGCCTGACTAACTTATTGCAAATATATGTCTCAACACTGCAAGGGAAAGGTCATGTTTTGAAATGGTACCAGAAAAATAACAAATACATTTCAGGTCTCAACATTTAGTGAAGGACAAATCTTGTACTATATGCAAATACCCTTTATGTGGCACAATGTCTGACAGATGGTGTGCCGTGGTAACTGCCACGGAAGGGGGCTGCACGTAAAGGATAATATTGAAGAATTGATCGCTGGGCAAGTTGGTAATCCATGACTACAAAGAACTGCGCGAAATAAACTGGCACAAGGAAGACGCTTGTCCGTGCGTCTCCTTGTGCCAGTTTATTTCACGCAGTTCTTCGTAAAAAAGAATAATAGCTGCACATTTAGACGTGTATGTCTGCATGCTTATGTGAGCGCTATATGAGCTGCTAATTCTGAAAAAAAAGCTGCAACACTTGCGCTTGAACTACTACAGAATGTTATTGTGTATAGCTAGTGTTGGTACTGGCAATAAATCTTGGATTCTCAAGCACAGTTTGTATTAGCTGCTGTACCAGCCAAAGCTAAGGATGTTGCATGACAGCTTATATTTAAATAAAGGTGCACGTAAAGCTACATGGTATGGAACAGGGGCGTAGCCAGGGGGGGGGGGGCATTGGAGGGCGTTCAACCCCCCCCCCCCGAAAATTTTCAATTTTGCTTGTGTATATATACACACAGACATGCAAACGCATGCACAAACATACATAAAGCATGGATGACTCCCCCCCCACCCTGAAAAAAATTTCTGGCTACGCCCCGGGTATTGAACATGAGGGAGGTTGACTGGGACACGTAAAGCTCAACATTTATGGGTGTGCTATTAGTGTGAAAGCGTGCTTTTTATTTGCAGCTGTTATTTGCAATTATGACACCTACTGAGTAAAAGAATTGTTCCTCTATATCTACTATTTAGTATTTTACGTTTGCATGTCGTGTCCCATGATCCGAATCAAGCAGGATGCTACTGACTGCACATTTTTAAGACAGGTGAACATTTATTCCTAGAAGTCAAGATTACTGCCCGAGTTCAGCCACTTCTAGCATTCTGCTAGTTTATACGTTAAAGCGTTGTTAAGCTCAAAGCATACTCGACTGGATGACGTGGAGTGAAGTAATACTGGCCCTTGTCGCTCCGATCACATCTCGTAGCCAAGGAAAGAATCACTTTCACTCGTCGACAATGGGTGGAATACGAAAACAACCTTCAACCTGCTATGTTTCCCAACACAGGGCCTCCACCAGATCGCTGTTCGGCGCTGATATGTGGTCAACTGAGGCATGTTATAGAGCTTAACGTTCATGAAGCTTCAAGGTGCAAAACAAGTGCATATTTAATTTGGGGTTATTATTTAGATTTAACAGCACCTATTAAATATTAGAATGTTTCAAGTTAATCTTTGCATCATTCAGTATAATTGTTCACATGATCCTTCTGAATCCTTCAGGCCACTTCTGACTTTTGAAGAAATAGCATGGTTTTATCCTTGAAAGCTGGATCATATTGTGACTTCATTCGATTTCAAGCATTGCTATTTTTGATGCGACGCTTGGCAGGAAACATATGTTCTAACGGGTGATGCAAGCGATTTCATGCGTGCTCTTTCCGCGCCAGTCATGCACTATACGTTTCATCGTTTGTGGAAGCCAAGGGGAGCATCACTTCCAACTGTCAACAACGAACGAACCACGAGAACGAACAACCTCAGACCCGCCGTCCTCCCCAGCATGACAATCCCACGGCATCGCTCGTCCGCGCCGTCAGCCTCGAGCTCGGGAGACTGCATTCTTTTTCTGCGAAGGCTCGTTGTTCTTTCGACTCAACAACAACGTTTCTTCATCGCCTATGCTACACTCGAGAGAGAAATGAGCGCGCCCGTTCTGAAAGCTGGTCCGTCGCCTCGTACGCGCTGCACTACACCAAACCCATCAGTTGCGCGAATAAGCGATTATGTGTTTTAATCCGATTCTCTGAGATGAACCTCTACATAATACTGTCCGTATAAACGCACCGACATCAACGCGATGCTCGCGAAGGACGTGGGAGACTGTACTTCGCCAAGTAGAGATGAGATCAGCTGACTTCCACCGCCTGTACTGCGTCAAACATCGCAGAAAACTTTTCTTTGGCGGCTGGTTGCACATCAGGGCACGTTCGGCTGCTGTATGATGCCGGCAAATGGAAATGCACTCGGAAACGCATCGTTCATTGTTCACCTCTGTCTCCGTGCGGGATGCGCAAGCCGTCGGACGAGAAACATAATTCCACACACAAACTGACTGTGACTGCCCGCGAGGGTTCGCTTAAGGTCGTGCACACGTATACACGCGCATTATACGCGAACGATGCCTCTCATATATGCAAAATTATAGCGTTGTAGCCGATCGTAAAATCGTCCAAGATAACGTGAAGTGCATATATAAAGCCGCGGAAGTCCACCCAGATCGTGTGGTGCGGTGGCGTAGTGGTTACAGTGTCTGCTTGTCACGCGGTTGGCCTGGGTTCAAATCCCCGTGGTGGAGTGTGTGTGTGTGTTGATACATGGTTTGTGACTCTCTGTGCAGTGTTCTTGTGATGTGTAAATGCATATTCATGAGTTGAAAGGCTGAAGAGAACAAAAGAAAAAAAAGAGGAACACTGCACGATCAACTACAACGTAGAAGAATTTCTTTTTTTTTTCTAAAAATTTGCGAAAAGTACCGCATATATTTCGACCGCATATTGAGCCGTATATAAGCCGGACAGATTTGACCTGAAATACCGCTTAACCACATCGACGGTATGCGTTACTTTAAGCGGTCACTTTTAAACGGCCTTCTGGCAACGAGATGGCCGCGCATAGGGAAGAGCCGCATAAATTTAGGCCGCATAAGAAAGAGCCGCTTAGCCAGAGGCCGTATAAAGAAGGGCCGCATGAAAGAGCCGTATAAGTAGGCCGCTTAGAGAGCCATTTATAAGCGTCGAAAATTTGACCTACTTTCCGCCTTATATGCGTTGTTTTAAGCGGTCGTTTGCTAAGAGTGTAGTTTATATGTCTATGAATGTTCGATAACCGCGGCCAGCTTAACCGCTATAGTGCTGCTATGCTAAGCTAAAAGACGCGTGTTCGATTCCTGGCTGCGGCGGCTGCATTACGATAGAGGAGTAATGTAGGAGGCCCCTGTTCTTATATTTAGTTGCAGGTCAAAGAACCCCAAAGGCCGTATTATGAAATGACCGCAAATGCGACAGTGTCTCTATGCGTGACCTATTGCCCGACGTGTTCAATACCTGAATAAGCTACTTGCTCTTGGCGTCATTGTTACACTGACCGTTACTAATTCGAACGCCTCGCAACGTATGAGCGAGCGTACCGAACGAGCACAGAGCGACACGAGCGTGGCTTTTTCGAGCGTATACTGTCTTCTACGCAGTTGTCAGGCTTGGCTGTGGCTACTTGAAATATAAGACGTGTTTAAAGTGCTCTAAAGGTTTCTTGGGCAATTGTTTAAATCGCAGTTTAATATCCAAATAATGTAACCTTGTGTGAAATGTATTTGTGTTGAGAGTTTAACATGGCGTACTCAGAGAGTTCCGCTGTGGCATGCCACTGCAATGACATTGTCATGTATCCCGTTAATGGGGATGGCAATCGACGGGCGGATTCCAAGGGCGGACGTATCGGCCCCCCGAAACGCACCACGAAAGCGTGGACAATTTAGAGTTGGTCCTTTTAGTGCGCCAGCGAACGCCGGTTGTGGTCCAAAGACCGAGTCAGAGCCAAGAGTCGATAACACGAACGAAATATATTCTCAATTAAGCCAGTACAACATCATAACACATGCACACTCGGCTGGTACCAGTTACAACTTCACAATTTAACTCAGATGGTCTTAACACAACGGGAACTAAACAAACAGATCACACGGCAGAAATGCAATCTCATGCATTACAACGATTCAAGGACAGTTAAAGTCCCGAACATAGGTCGGCAAAACTATTGGAACTCACTCAGACTCACTCAAGAAATATATTTTGCTCTGAGAGCTCACTCGGACTCGGACTCATCGAGAGTTTCCTCAACCAGACTCATTCGGACTCAAACTCACTAAACGTTTTCTCAACCGGACTCACTCCGACTTAAACTCACCAACGTATTGCTCAGCCGGACTTACTCAGACTCGGACTCACGGTTTGACCTGAATCTGATTGAGCCTGAGTGAGTCGACTCATGAGTCGCTAGCGTAAAATTAGCTTTTCCGATCATGGTGTAAATACTCTTTAACGCCAATATCTCACACAATCCGTGCTCTACGATACACCTTTTGATCTTATGCCTTCAAGTACGAGTTATCAGTGGTTGCACTCCAATAAGGGCGTTTTTATGAAATGTGCGACTCACACGAGATCTTTAAAGAACTTTCCGTGACAGAGTTTGCGGAGGGAGGTCTTGGCACCCCCCCCCCCCCTCACACCTCTTATCAATAAATATTGAGGTGGAGCATGAATGCTAGTGCGTTGAGGCATGTGTGAATAGATTTGAGTATAAAGTTAAACTGATATAAGGCTGGTAGTAATGCCCATAGGGGAGTAGACTGCACTATTGTTCGACAATGAAAGGCGGAGCTCACTCAACCTCACTGAAATATATTTTGCGCTTAGGGCTCACTCGGACTCAGACTCACCATTATTTCCCTCAACCGGACTCACTAGGAATAAAACTCACTAAAATTTCCTTCAACCGGACTCACTGGGACTCAAGCTCACCAACGTATTGCTCAGTCGGACTCACTTAGACTCAGACTCACGGCTCGAGCTGAGTCTGAGTGAGTCGATTCATGAGTGAGTTTGCCGACCTATGGTCCCGAATATACAATGACGTATCCAGTCTACAATTCTTGGACGGTACTTGAATGCTTCTCTTCAAGGAAACACTCACGCCAACTCCAGCGGTGTCTGTCGTTGTCCCTTCCGTCGACGTAACTTGTCACGGCTCACACGGCGTCGTCCTCCAATTCTTCCAGATCGACGATCGACTGACCGCACACCATCATAAACACGTCTTCTTTGGCTGACGGAGCCACACTCAGCTTACTTCAACATATCCGGGCCGACTGACTCACTCACTCCTGACAGACTGATCGCCGTCGCACGCTTTTATCTCCTCTCCCTAGGGTTCTAGAAGCATCGGGAGCGTTCTCCGGCGCGTAGCACAGCCAAAGCTAGGGAAAGAGCCAGAGCTTTCTCGTAGGTTCGAATCGCGGTGGCGTCGCTCGGCGATGCGTCACCCCTTCCCTCTATAAACCACAAAACCAGCAAAAGGTCATATGTATTAGATTTAGATACACACTGAAACAACCACACGTCCCTAAAATTTATTCTGAGTTAGGCACTACGGCGCTCCCCACGCGCATATAATCGTTATATAATCGTTTCGACACTTAAAAGCACTCATTTATTTTTCACTTCAGTTTTTATTCTCCAGAAATCAATCGGTTCTAACCGAGGGACGAGGCATGATGGGCCAAAATACTGAAGCAATAATAACAACAGGTGGCGACATCTCCTTCAAATTCCATCATTACCTCACAATGACTTCATAGATTTTGACGATGACTGTTCACACAATCAGACATAGCCGTTCTCTTTAATGAGTGACCAGATTGTCTTCTGAAGAAGTCAACGACCGAACATACGTAGTTGCTATAATGGTTACTACGGGACAATGCGTAATATCACAAAACTTTTTGGAACTTTTGTGACGTTATGCCTGTCTGGAGCTAGCACAAAATTCCGTTAGATTTTTTCTTGTAATGTAAAAATTTCGCGATGAAAAAAATGAGAAAGCACAGTATCAGTTATACGTTACCTGTCTATGCATAATTAAAATCTTTTAACTCATCCCCGTAAATATTCATTTTCTATGGAGTGTAGTTCGTGTTGACATTTTAATACAATCTCTTTCCGATAAACAAAAAGGGCAGAAAGAATGGAAATTGATGCATGAGCGATTTTTCATTAAAACGTATATCGGTGTCACCTTCTAGAGCACACAACATATGTACTTATTTATCTTTATTGAACAGGACAACTCAAGAGTATGTTAAGTTTTACGCGATGTGCTTTATGTGTTATCATTATTTTTTTTGTCAACATTACTTTTAAGTTCTGTAGGGATGACACCATGCATAAGCGTTATAATGTCGCGTAGTCAGCTCTTCTAATAAAGACGCCGTAAACCGCTTTAAAGATGCTATAAACCTGCTGGCTAGACGAGAAACTATCACAGATACGGCAAAGGTTACGGCCGCTAACCACACGTGGCCTCAATAAAACTTTATCTAGGTTGTCATATCTATGCACAACGACACTTCTAAGCAGTCTCGGAAACCTAGTCTCAAGGTCTTTCTTGATTCATCTTCGTAAACGCTACGAGATCGGTCACGACGGCGCCTGTACATTGCGTGATTTGAGGATTGATGTTTCCATTGCTTTTGCTGCTGCCTGCGAGAAGAAGCTGCCAGCCTACACAAAGTCCTATCGGCGTCGCCTTTGGTACAAGGAAGATCTGCTGAGCTGACTGTGTGGAAGTGCTGGTAATGGGGAAGTATCTCGCATCCGCCTCCGACTGTCGTCAATTTTGTCGACGTTATACGAAAGCAGTTAAACGCAGAATTGAGACTGCGTCTGTAGGGTTTCTCGATCGACAGTACTTTTTTTTACATTTTTCGAGTCCCCAGACTGGTCTTTGCCTCTCTGACACTACTGCATACGCAAGAAGGAAATGTAACATGTAAAAAACAGAAACATGATGCGCGAAAAACTGCTCCGGAGAGGAAACGGGTCCTTTTTGGGGAAGTTCACATCTCGCTTCAGTACACTTGGGGTAGGTGCTTGCATGATGGATGAAGTGCTGATCCACACTTCTCGACGCAGATTTGCTCGAGAGGTCCCGATGCCAAAGACGGGCAAGTTTTTCGGTGGCCTTGTTACATTTGTACGTTGGAATGCAAAACAATGGTTTTATCGAAAAGCATGCTCAACTGCAGTGCTCATTTTTCTTTCAGGCTTAGATCCGTGGATGTGAAATACGTAATAAATAATAAATGACTGGAGATATTGTTCCATACAATTGTGAGCTCTGTAAAACAGCCCATAAAGCTTCTGAGCCAAAGTTAGTTGTTCCCCTTGCTGCAATGTTAGCCGTCATACATCGGAAGAAAGGTGGGGGGCCCGAAACGCTTTCTGAGCTTTTTCAAAGGACAGGGAAAAGAAGACTTATTCTACGGTTTGCAGGACAGTTCCCGTTGCGCTGTACTAAGAATGGCTTGCTGGTGTGTGGGCTCCTGTAAAATTCACATACAGTATTTTTCCCGAAAACTTGTAATCGTTAAATGATCATTTGAAAATTTGCTAGATTTCAGATTGTGCGCCGAAAAGTCCTTGACGCACAAGCTCAGTGAATGTGGCGGGTCAGCCAAGGCAAGAGGACGCACGTAACTTTACTTTTTTCTTTATATAACATTCATATTTCACACGTTCTGTCGAAAAGAAACATAGGAACAAAAAAAAAACTGAAGGGTATTAATAGAATACGTATTTTATAACGGAAACGTAAACCACGCAGAACACGAGCGGCCACAGATTTAGCGAGAATATGCTCGCGTTTGGCCTTTGTTCGACGTGTTATGCTTGGTTTACGAGGTCGTTAGAATATACTTTTCAGTGAACTAGCCAAATCTCAGTGTTGTTCAGCTTGCAGAAACTGGTTTGCTAATCTTCACGGAGAAAATTAGAGTTGAAAACCTTGGAGAGAGAGAGAGAGATAAAAAAAGAGATGGAGGTTAACCGCTGCAAGTCTCCGGCTTGCTACCATGTACTTGCAAAAGGGAAAGGGGATGTAAAAGAATAAAAGAAAGGAAGAGCCTTCGACAACACTAGGCGTGGAAACAAACGCCGTCCAAGTAGTCCACACCAAAACTATTTGTGGACTGTCACAATTTGTCATTCAGTCCGATTTCTCGAAGAAACTGCAACAAAGTCAGAACGGCTCGCGTTCAAGAATATACCTATTTACGACGCCGCTAAAGTCACACCAAGTAAAACCTGTCGCACTCGTGTAGCCAAATTTTGTTATAGAAATTTCATCATACTGGTTCTCTTTCATTTGTACACTAAGTTGCTATTAACGCGAAACCATGCTAGATACCACGAAAATTGATGATTAAAACTAGTGGACTCCTTTGGTTTTAAGTATGTAATTCTAGTATGCTATCATTCTGGTAAGTACTCTCAGGAACTCGTACAATCCAGATTTTCGTAGAACTTCAGGAATTTAGCTTTAGTACAAATGCTAAAAAAGGCATCATTGTGAGCTCTTTCATAAAATATGGGAATATAGAAATCCTCGAACTGTGCAATATGTGTAATATTGGAGTTTGGTCATTTTTAGCGGAAGTAAGTCTGCCCCGGTTTCACGTAATCCCACTTCTAAGAGGCGTGCGCTCGAAAACAGCTTTTTGATAAGGTCATCTATATCACGAGTAACTGAAAAATTCTTCGAGGTTATTATTGTGACTACCTGCCTAAAATCTCGAGCATTTAGGTGAACCTATTATTTTAAAAATTATGCAGATGAAGAATACAGAGAAAAGCAATTATTCTGAACATCCAATGTACGCAGCTAGTCACATCGGCATGTCTGGCAGACGACTGTGTTACTCCTCTGGAAGAATATAGAGATGTCTAACGCAACATCGTCGCTGACGAAGACCACTCAAAAAACAAAAGCTGTAAACACCACACTATCATAAGTGCGGGTGTTCGTTATATAAACCCTGTCTAAAACATACTTTTTTCCCTTAGCACGAGCAAGTAAATGAACTCTACTCGTTTCGTTTAGGAGGTAGTAGGCTTAGGTTAACCAGGCTCCACATAGAAAAAAAAGTAATGACTACGGTATGGCAGTTTCCCTCCGCCGCACCCAGTCGAATCGGAGCAGTTTGGTTTCCACCATGTCAAAGGAGGCCGATGTTATTTTGCTGGTAGTTCACTGCTTAACAAGGTTACTTCGTCTGAGTTTCTTGGATCTGGCCCTAGTGTACACTTGCGCTTGTCGTAGATTACTCGCACTAAATACTATTTTTATGTTTCAGTAGGGGTCACAAAAGAAAGGGCGTTTCTTGCGGTGTACAGGGGCTGCACTTTATCTCATCATGGCTTCTTTACTTCGTAAGATACACTGATACACGCATTGTTTACCCACCTGCGCTTTCTCTCCTCACGCGGTCTGTCAGTGAACTCCTTGTGAGCAATGGGAAGAGTTTTCCGAGGTCAGTGCTGGCAGGGGAACATTTGTCAGTGTTCAGCTTGTAATAGATTGCAGCTGTCGCTCGATGTCGCCCCTTTGCAGTACACCGTTTGTCTTTTGCTGCTGACTGTACTTTTTAGTTGTGTGGCACCGTTATTTCTGGTAGTTCTATCGAACTTCATTCTAAAGCTCTGACAGAAAAATCGACGCACTCTCTGTGTAGATATCCAGGGTTAACGCCTCGTCGACGTGTTGGAAAACAGCACAGTGTGAGAAACAAAAACGCCGGGCCTGCGCGGAAAGCGCAGCACAGTCACAGCGAACGCTGGAAGAGCGGCATTTCTGGAGGCCGTTATAAACTCTCTTGTGCCTACTAATACCAAATGCACTAGCTACGTACCCACTACACCACAAATCATAATTTTTGTGAAGTTGGGAAGCACCCACCACGACATTATTTGTCAATGTGCGGAGAAGCGACGTGCCATCTGTAAGGCATTATGTACATTTTGTTGATGCGAAGGGTGTTGACGATGAAGAATTATGGCTGAGCCCTCTGTAGTGGGTTGGAAGCTTTAAACGACCCACTAGTTGCGTAATTCGCATTGTGTGACGCCCGGTCGTTATTTACCTCTTCCACCACGCTTTATAACACGTTAACGTGAGAAAGAAAGAGAGAGGGGGGGGGGTTGACTTTATTGAGACCCTGAGGAAATCGATCATGGGAGCCTTATGGGCTTCCTTGGCAACCAGCAGAAGTGCACCTTGCGAGGAACCCACTACGCCATATATCATCATAATTTTTGTGAATTAGGGAAGCAGCCACTATGCAATTTTTCGTCATCGGTAGTTTCGAACCGTGGTAATTTTCCGAACCGTGATACCCGCTAAACACCTGTAAGGCATTATGTGCACTTTGTTGATGCTGTGGCTGATGACGACGAAGAATTATGGCAAAGCCTTTGTAATGGGTTAGAAGCATTCAACAAACCCGTTGCGCAATTCCCGTTGTGTGATGCCTGGTTACAGAATTTGCATTGTTTGACACCCGGTTGTTATTTTACTCTTCCACCACACTACATTACATATTTTAATCTGGTTCCTTCCCGGCATGAAGCCTGTACAGGGTCTTTTTGCAAAGGAGTTTCATGCACCGGCATGGCTCTGAGGTAGAATACTCGGCTCCCACGCAGAGGGCCCAGGTTAGAACCTCGTTCCATCCCGGATATTTTTTCTTATTTAGTTTTGTCTTATTTCGCGCGATAGTGGTTTCGGACACCGGCGGCGGCGGCGGCGGAAAACTACGGCGCCAGAAGCGGCCCTTGTTGTGATCTCATAACAGCTTTCGCTGTAAAAAAAATTGCAGTAATTTCAACCAGATGGTAAATACGGTCTGTTACTCTGCATTGGACGAGGACTGATAGGTAACATGCAAAAAGGGGTGATTGAAAAAGTAATAAATAAAGAACAAGCAGCTTAATCAGGGCAGATCCCTTTAGGCTGTCCTGTGATGTAGAGCGAAGTAAACGGAGATATTAATAAAGACCGAATCAAGTAGACCTAACTTGCGGCGAGTGGATGGCGTGATGAAAATTCCCTGTGTTGTGTCACGGACACTTCGTCGCTATTATACCTGCCTACGGCAATACTTGCTTTCATGACATTTACCTTCGATACTGCGGTTTTTTAGAGCTGCGGTTTGACATAAAACCTTGGCGATATGTATAATTCCAGGAAATATCTAGTATGTGTAGTCAGTTCAGCGCCATGGGAGGGCAACTCTTCATGTTCCAAGGAGAATCAGTAACATTGAAAGTTGGTTTCAAAGCTTGATTCGTAAGTCTGGTTGCTGGAAGGGATACTGGAAGAAGACTTTTAAAAGAAAGGAAGTGAACTGGAGAGAGAAACAATAATTGCATCTCATTAATTAGAGCTAACAGAAAAGAAAACTAAGGACTGTATGGGGGTCTTATTTGTAGTAATTATGATTACATTATTATAAATAATTATATAAATGTGAAGAAATAAAGTGGACAAAAAGACAACTTTCCGACGGCAAGGAGCGAACCTGCAATCTTCGAATAACGCGTCCGATGCTCTACTACTGAGCTACGGCGACTGTCATCCGCCCGTCCACTTTATGGTACATATATGCGCATTTAAACCTAGGAGTGTTAGTCAGCGCCGCTAGTAGTCCTGACGGTATGACACATAGTCACATGTACCACGAAGCCTACTTGTGTGTAATAAAAGAAGTGTGCGTTGTCAGCAAACGCTTTTTTCGTGTTTTTTTTTTTCGCTGTGTTTATCTGGGCGCGCTCTCTACCTACAGAATACAGATGTTACTTGATGCACTGTTTTGCACTACAGAAACTTATATCGCGTCATCGGTCATTTCTACCAAGAAAAATAGACGTCGGGAGATACAACTCTCCACTGTATGTACTATGCAACACTTACTCAAGAATAGGGAGCGCACGTGACCGTTACGTTTATGCTAAGTGAAGGGCGTGATCCGTATAGTTAATAATATAATGAATTGGTATATGCAACCCAATCAGGTTTATTGTAAAGTCTAACCGAGAAATATAAGACATACAGACGTGACCTTACGACCCTTCCTTACAGCTACATAACTTCAATCTACAAGATTTCGAAATGCTATCTCCATTAGGCATCCTTTGTACTAGGAGCGCGTACTGTATATTATTTTATGGTTGGGTTTAGGTGCCATGAAATTGTTCCGTTAACCTTGCCGTTTTGAATCTTTAACAACTAAACGGACAGTGCTCTGGTAGACCGAGGCTGGGCAGATATACTCAGAAAAGTATTCCGGAATGCAGACATTGAAATACATGCGTTGGAAGCTTAAAATACAGATACTGAGACACAATTGTTCTTGACGCAAAAAGATATTTCGGAGATACTTCTGCATAAAGACGAAAAAGTCTATCCTAGAATACAGATACAACACCGATAAAAAAACACACATAGTGGAAAACCTTTTTTTTTATTTCGGGGAATCTGATGACAAAGACATTAATAAGTGCAGAATAATATCATAAGTAATGTTGCATTGCACTGGAATTCTCAAGCGAAGCATATTGTTCGAATCACTAACAAACACTAGTTAATCAACGAGAGGTACATATCTAGTCTACACACAAGATATGCTTTGATGGGAAGCTTGTTAGTTAACTGTACTCAAGCAGTAGCAGCTTCTCAAGCGGGCTGTCTTTTAGAAAGCTTGAACACAATAACACTCGTGACCTCGCGAAAGGCTCGCCACCCGAAAAAATTGACAAGTGCTGCACCGGCCCTGAGAGACAGCGACTTTCATCAGAAGAGGCCGACAATACTGCCTCAGTGATTGTGCCTCCATCGGAAACACTTCGCCGTTCTGAATGTGTCGCCGACCATCGGATCGCCTTTACTTATCTTAGTACAGAAGTGTATTTCCCATTAGAAGCACGCCACCTCACTCCTGACAAAAAAGTACCGAGATACCCGTATCCTCCACAATATTGCGATATAATGAATACATGGTAAATGTATTCATTATACATGACTAGAGGGGACGCGAGAGAGGGGACGCGAGCGTAACTGGCATAACAGCTTGCTTGGCGCAAGAGCAGAAGGTTCAATGGCATATGGTAAGGCTAGTTTGACGACAACCGTGGCACACTACATAAGAGCTGAATGGGACGACAGGAAGTCGAGTCCTAAGATGAGTTCATGCGGGTACTGCTCCAATACGTAAAACAAAGCAGGAGTATGGCTCACAGCAACGGTCACACGTGCAGTACACATCCCAGTGACAACTGGAGTTGCACCACCGGCTACGCGGACTACAGCAATCGGAGCAGGAGTAAGCACCTTTCTTTAGTCGAGCACGGAGGTTCGAGTTCATAACCGATACGTGAGCTCCGGTGCCGATGAGTGCAATAACAGGTGCGTCGTCGACGTCTACTTTAATCAAGTTTTTCTGTCCAAGTAGCGTAAGCAGAGGAATTTCGGGTCGGTTTGTCAAGGCAAGGTCACCTGTAGGGCCTGTGCCCGTTAGTTTTCCGAGGAGCGGCGGGAATAGGAGGGGCAAGGAGAGTTACGCGCGCAAAGGAGAGCGGGATAGGCGACTTGACGCAACCCCCTCTAGACTAGCTAAGGCCTTTCCATATCCTCCTCTCATAGCGCCTACGTCACCACACTACGACGGAGCTGCTTTGTCGGCGCTATCAAAGAACAGGAGCCAGCATTAACGAATGGATTCGCAAAGCGTCATAAGTACACCAACGAGTGCGCTACAATGTTCATTTCTGAAAACGCGCCCTCCGTGCCCGTCGTAGTGTGATGACGTCACCGAGGAGTGGAGAGGCCTTAGCTTGTCTAGAGGGTGTTGCTTGACGGCGAATGGGAGCGGTTTGTTCGTGCGGGCGATGAGGGCGTAGCAACGTCGTCTTCAATGCGCGCGGGTAGGCGGGAACTACTAGGTAAACGTCGGTTATTGTATAATAGTTCGGCCCAGGCTGTGAGTTCCAGGAACGGCGGCAGTGGCGGGAAATAAATATGACCGATGCGTCCGCAACAAAAGCAGATACGCCTGTCATCGGAGGTTCGCCATTCCGCCGAGTTCTGTTAACGAGGACGGGCGTACGAGTTTCGGGGCAAATCAGGTAGACCGGGTGGACGGTACTCGGGTCTGTTCACTGGGCACACCGTCTGGAGTCCTGCGTTGGCCATCTCCTGGCGTACAATGGTCTGTAGTAGCGAAATCGTGTGTAAAGCTTCGGGGCCACGAGCTTGCGCAGAAACTGGAGATGCAGCTTCAATTTCGCGCCGCACGAGGCGTACACTATTCTCGGCTGCAGCAGATGCAAATGGTGGACGGATGTTCTCGCAAGTAGACATCGCAGCCGTGTTGGTAAGACGTGAAATGTGTGGCGCGATTCGACGACTTTTTTTTTGTTTAAATCGTCGGCATTCATTAATGACGTCGTCCGCTGTCGACGAGTTTCGGAAAACCAGGAGAGTAAACGCGTCATCCGCGATTCCTTCGAGGATGTGCGCGACCTTTTCAGCTTCGGGCATCCTATAATAATATTATGTGGGGTTTAAAGTCCCAAAACCGCGGTATGATTATGAGAGACGCCGTAGTGGAGGGCTCCGGCAATTTCGACCACCGGGGGTTCTTTAACGTGCACCTAAATCTAAGTACACGGGCCTCAAACGTTTTCGCCCCCTTAGAAAATGCAGCCGCCGCGGCCGGGATTCGATCCCGCGAGCTTTGGGCATCCTGTCATTACCCTTGCGGTAGAGCGCGAGTATATCTTGAATGTACGTGACGTATGGCTCGGTGGAGGTCTGCAGTCGGCACGCGAATCTTTCTGTGCAGCACGACTGCGCCCAATAGGCTTGCTGAAGAGTCTGCCCGAAGGCGCCGACGCGAGCTTCCAGCGCGACTTCGATAACAGTTTCGGCCATAGTTGCGGTGTGTGCAACAGATTGTGGTTCTCAGACAATCTAGTGACAATATTTTTCATCAAGAAGGACCACGCTCGCGCCAATGCCATCGCCGTGCTGCAGCACGAGTTCGCTTCGCCCCATTCATCATCATTCACTACGTGGATATGCTGTGATTTTTTTTTGAAGCTGGCTCGCCAGGTTCTTAAGCTGGGGCAAAGCCCCGCGCCGCAAGCTGCATCCATCCGGTAAAAGCGTCGTGGAACGCGAAGAGGAACGCTACGCGCATCGTGTCATCCCTCTAGCCTGGCCTTTAATTCTCACAGGGCGAGCGCGGAACGCGGTCGACAGGCGCACGAAAGGGGGGGAGCGTATGAGAGGAGAGAGGGAGGGAACGCGCATGCGCTGGCGCTCATCGCGGCGTTGCGCAGGAGAGAATGAGGCGCGCGAGGGGGGGAGGGTAGGAGAGGGGGTGTGTGGAGAGGGTTTGCGCATGCGCAGTAAGGGTGGTCACGCAGCACACCACCACCACCGGATTGAACTCCGCCATAAGCTGCTTCGTATCTAAAAGAAAGGGATAAAAAGAGAAAGCGAGAAATTCTTGGCGAAAAAACCCGTCCTGCGTGTGAGGAAAACGCTGCCTTTCCTTCGCCAAACGCCAAGGCTTATCGTGCCCATACTAACATAGAGCTTCCTAAAATTAACTAGAGGGGACTCTCGCGCTGCGATCATTCAGCTACCATGGGAATGATGGGTAGTAGACAAATTTGCCTAGTCTTCGTGCTTGCGGCTTCAAACGTACTTGTGGCTTTGTTTATTGCTGTGTTTTGGCGTTCGTTTCCGATAAAAGAATCGACCGTTGTGAACTTCGTGACCAGGTTTGATTTGGTGAGCCTAAAAAAGTTAAAGTGGTGAAGTGGAATTGCTGACGTTTGCTGAACTTCGTTTTGCGACAAAGCGGGTGCAGGCGACGCCCAGCCAAACGAAGCCGAAAGAACGAAGTTTAGACAAATTTGTGTATTAGCCATCATTCCCATGCTGGCTGAAGCGTCATGCGTTGCAGCTCCCACAGACACTAGCGCCAGAGTTCTCTCTAGTAAGTACTGTAGGAAACTATATGCCTAGTAAGACGGCAGGCAAGCCGCCATTTTTTGATGGGCACGGCTGCATTATGGGGCAGTAATTGCCACTCCAGCAATTTCTCGACATGACTATGGACTAGAGTATACTAGAACTTTTGAGTGGCGCGACCGAAACGCTCTCCCCTTGCTTTCCCATCCCCAACTTGCGGCGAAAGTAGCGGCGGCGCTGCCATCGCCCAATCTTCCCACTTGGCTTGCTCGGCGTCATGGCCGGCATCTCTCTTTTGGTCGCGAAATGTAAAAAAAAAACAGCGTTTAAACATTGTTACGCGCCAGGTTGCACAAATGGACATCCGCGTGTGCAACAAAGTCTCAAGTTATCCCTTTTTAAGGCCCCGAATGGCGAAGAACAACGACTCCTTTGGGAGCGGAACCTCCATCGGCTTGACAAGCCGCTTGACGCCGATTGTGCTGTGTGCGAATTACATTTCGAACCGCATTTCATTGTGAGAGACTACGTGCATATTATCAATTTTGCTGAAGCTACTTACATGCAGAGATTGCCTATGCATACCTTATTACAAGCCGCTTAAGCGAAGATAAAATTGAAAACCTCTTCGGTATTGTCAGGCTGTCATCTGAATGCAATGCTCATCCCACTCCGCAACAATTTCTCACGACCATTAATTGTCTAAGCTGTTATAATCTTGCCAAGAGTGTTGCTGGATCACACGTTTCAGAGGGGGTTGTAAGCTCGCTTTTCACTGTCGCAGACAAGCCTGCTAACTTGTATAAGCAGCAGCAACTGATTGACTTGTTGCTTGATGAAGGATACTTGGAAGGTGCTGAAGGTTCGCTTCATAGCAGCTCTTTGACTGCACCAGACCACCCATACGTCAATCAGCATAGCGACTCCAGGCTTACGTACTATGTGGCAGGCTATGTTGCTAGAACATGTGTGCTCCAAAGTGCAGTGCATGCATGAATGAGCTTCTGCTGCCTTCATGAGATGGCCAGTACCTAAATGGTGCTGTTTTCACAAAATATTGTGATTTCGGTGTTCTTCTGTACCCTTCACAGAAAGCTTTTGTTTTTATTAGTGAACTTGAAGAAATTTTCACTGGTTGTTTTAGTAAGAGTGACTTACACAAAGACAGCATCTTGGATGTCTTGGCAGTAATCAACAGGAAAAGCATTTCGGGGGTGTTGGCTGCAACGAACATTGCAAGCCATTGACTGCTCAGCTGATCTGCTTCTATGTGGTCACACGTATGCATGTTTATGTGAAGGGTTTAACACGTCGCGGGATGAGAAACAAAGCGCACAGCAGTACCTGAAATTGAGTAGGTTATAAATTGCTACAGTGGCGTAGAAAGGATGTCATTTTTCGTGCATATTTTATTGCACTCCTAATTTTTTT
This sequence comes from Rhipicephalus sanguineus, assembly GCF_013339695.2. Lineage (NCBI taxonomy): Eukaryota > Metazoa > Arthropoda > Arachnida > Ixodida > Ixodidae > Rhipicephalus > Rhipicephalus sanguineus. The sequence continues at coordinate 91,321,845 of NC_051180.1, read as the reverse complement.
AAGGTACACCAAGAAGAAAAACAATTCTTCCGAGAAGAGGTTTGTAAGTGAGAGAACGTGCAAATTCTGACGCGATATCTCAAAATAAAACTTTGATTTTGAATCTTTTTGTATTAATAAGCCTGTGATGGTAAATTTAGCAGCATTATGGGTGTCGGAGCACAATTACTCGATCTAAGCCGATTCATGGTTCCACTTTAGTGTCCCTTCAAACGACTTTGCAACCATAACATATTTTTTTTATTTAAATGTATTTTGGAAAAACAACCTAAACACTGTCTTTGTGTTTTCTTTGTTTTATGTTATTTTTGTATCCTGGCTCTATAATTTTGTTTTTTACAATTTGCTAATTCGCAAATGTATTGTTTCATAAATATGCAAACCTTATATTTTTGTGTTATCAATGATTATTATCATTACAGTTACGACTCTGCTTTGCAGTGGTGCTGCGTTTTTTAAACTCTCAAAATCTTCCATGACTATGTTTCACTGAAAGCCTTCTTCTGCAGTATTACTTATTTGAATTTTTGTGGGTCCTACAACAATGAATCTAATCCCATATTTCAAGATCAAAGGGAGGTTTGGAAAAACTCCGCTGTTCTTCAAACAATGTCAATAAAGCCTGCTTTTTTGTCGTGTGTGCACGCAGCCACAAGCAACGCGCCCTTTGATTCCAGCTTTAGTGTTTTACATGGAACGGGCCAAGAGTTCTTCGTTTTGTGGGCAGCATACTCATTTTTTTCGGGGAGATGGGGGGGAGGGGGGCTTCCGTTGTGTACCAGCCAGCTGGTTTCTCATTTAATTGTACACTGTAAAACATGGCAAAAAAAAAGCGCGCTCCTTATACTGTATAATGTGCTATGCTGCTTCAGTGCGGTCAGCAGCAACTTCAATAACAATAATGTCAAATAATCTTTATTTGCATTAATATTTATGAAAGAGAGGAAGTATAAGAATAAGAAAAAAGCGGGAGATCATCTTGGCCGGCACACTATAGGCGCGACGGAAAGGCACCAACACGTACGCGGAACGCCTGCCAGCCATCCGCCCGGGAAGATTGGTCGACGCCAGCGCCACCGCATCATTCCACGCTGAAACGCCCGCTCCCAAGCAGCCACTCGCGCCACTCAAAAGCTTCTAGTACACTCTATATGGACTGTCCATGGAGCCGAACGTAACGAAAACAGCAAAGCCATGTTATAGTGAAAAGCCTTCGTGCACATTCCGGTTAGATTGCTGATTTCATCTCTATATCTAAAAATTATTTAATTCAAACGTAACATAAGCAAGTCAAGAGAAACTACTTTAAGCTTGCTTCAGAACCTTTAGACCAACATCTTCATCTGAACATTATGGGCCGGATATTATCCGGAGGCTACCAAAATTGTTAGGTAACAGACCACTCGCTCTACGACTTTCTGTATTGGCCGCGAGATCGAACAGAGTCGGCACCTAGCGGCGAGCGGACGAAACCCCGTGGTGTAGATGGCTCCTTGCGTCGTCTGCTAGCCACACCGTGTTCGGATGTGTGCGTACGTCATGCACGTCCTCAGATTACAGCTTATTCTGTTGTGCTAGCACAGTATCAAATGCTTGTAGGTATGCCTACACGATATACATAAGCATTTCGCCTTACGATACTTGTATGCACTCTAATAAGTGAGTACATGCGCGTGTCGGTATTCGCTAGGTCTAAGCATCGTACCATCCATTCGCCAAAATCATTTCAATGTGGGTACCACTTTCTCGTTCAAGCGCGTGACAGTGCAGTTGGCGTCGTCCTAAATAAAAAAAAAAGTACTAAATCTCCAAATGTCAGTGCATATAACTTGACCGACACCATATTGTGATGTGTTGTTGGCGATTTGGAAATCCTTGTGAGATCGCAAAGCATGAACTAGCGTCTACAGAGCATGGTTAGCGGTAAAAAAGACCTGAAGCCAAGCATTTCTACAGCAGTACATACGGTCACGCAAACAGAAAAACAGAGCGCACAAAGTTCTACTTCATCTAATTACGCAGAAATACAGGCTCTCTTTGTAGCCGCTAGAGCAAGGTGTAAATACTTGATTGGCTCAATCGCGCAACACTTTTTATATTTTGGTATATATATATATAGGCAAAGCACAATTTAAACAGGTCCAAATAAAGGAAGATAAAACATCGAACACAGTGCAAAACATGAATGTGACCGAAGGCCGGTACCCCCCAGATTGCACTTCTCTAAGGGCGCGTTCACACTAAGACATTCGGCGGCGAGAGCGCGCGGAATCCGCTTCGGCGGCAGCGAGATCCGCCGGAAAATCCCTTTCCGCGTCGATCGGTCCTGGAGAGATTTTTGCGGCAGCTGCCGCCGGATTCCCTCACCGCGAACCAATCGGAACGCGAGTAGAACACTCGAAAAATGGCGGCGTGCTTGTGATATTGCAGTCGTCGAAGCCCGCAGCAAGAGCGAAGTCTTTCGTAATCATGCTGTAGCTCTTGACAAGTGCCAAGTGTTCTCGCGATTATCATCTTTGCAATACACCATCGCGATCTCGCAAAACGGGTAGCATCATCTCAGCTCGACCAAGCTTCTCGCGTCTTGCAAATCAGGGCGAACCAACCACGACTGCTTGCGTCGGTTCTTGTTAGGCGAACGCATGTTTCTCCTCGTCAGACGTCGCCAGAAAGTTGCTTTCCAGCAGGCACAGGAGAGCGACGACCCTGCTCCTGTTTATGCGCTTCGCCATAACGAAACGCGTACACAACGCAGAGCGCGTCGATGCCAGCGTTCCTTCGCGCGAAGGGACGATTACAACTAGGCGCCCTAGTTTCGGCAGTGCGGTTGCTAAGCGGTGTGAACAATGTTGAATATCGGCGGCGCGCGAATTCCGGTCGCTGTAGCCGGCGGATTCCCCAGTGTGAATGAGCCATAACACGAAATAGGTACGTTAGGGCGGTTTCATTCATTGATGTGGCGATGCAGGGCATATACATCACCATTACGCTGTAGTCAACGCGCTTTATTCGTCGACAATCGACTGAAACCGCCTACGGCGAAGCGCCACTGCGTACATTTTTATACGCGCCGCCGACCGCCTATCTACACAAACGCGGCGACGATGCTGTCACCTGTAGCCCGATCTCGCGGCGTGTAGTACCACACGGCCACTACATAAAACTTGTAATGGCTAAGCTCGGCTATGCCAGGATATACTTAGCGTGAGCTAAGGTTCAGCTGATCATTCTTAGCTCTCCTGGTTGTCTAGGATTAGCTTGATTATCATGCTTACTGCTGCCTAAATGACACCCACATGGTGTACGCATTGTGACACATGTATATTTTTTCCTCAACGCCGCTTCTCTATTGCCACAAAGTCGTCTCGGTGGTCAGCGTAGTAACATGCTGCCTTCTCTATGGCCCCAACGCAGAGGAAGCCTGCGCACTCCTTCCGTGACGTCACAGACCTCGCCCGGCGGAGAGGGACGCTATCGTCCGTGCCACAGTTTGCGCGTTCCAAGGAGGTTTGGCGCGTTCATGCAGTGGCAGCAGCGGACGCGCTCGGTCAGTCGACGCTGCACACGCGACAGGGACGCGATCAGCCCGCCCGCAGCCACGGGCTCGTAGCGTTAGAGTGTTCCAGCGTTCCGGTGCGCCAGCTGTCTGGTATCACTGCTCCTCGCGCATGCGCAGCACGGCTCTTGTACGGGCACGTGAAACCGCTCTGGCTCGGCCAGCGTAGATAACGCTACAAAAAGTCTTGACGAGGCGGGATTCGAACTCGCGTACCCACTATCGGAAGGCGAGCGGCGAGCATCGTAACCGCTTCGCTATCCACGCACACATGCAGAGGATAACATAGCCTTGTATAGTATGCCAAGGGGCGGGAAAGGGAAGTGAGGGTGAGGAGGAGAGGGCGAAGAGGAGAGTAAAGCATAGCATAGAAAGAAAGAGAAAATAGAGAGAAAGAAAGAGAAGAACAACAGAAAGAGAAAGAAAGACAGAAAGAGAGAGAATGAAAGAAAGTGAGAGATATATAGAGAGAACTAGGGAGAGATAGAAAGAAAGAAGAAATAGAAAGGAAGATAGAAGGAGCGAGGAATAGAAATATATAGCGAGAAAAAGAAAGATATAGCAATAACCAGAGACAAAGAACACATGGAAAAAATACACAGAAGATAGAAAAAGGAAAGAAGAGGTCAAGAGTGAAAGGGAACAGCAAAGAGAAACAAAGAAGAACGCCCAGCTCCGCACTTTCTTCAGACTTGGCACCACTAGTGTGAAACTGACATCATTTTTTAATATAAGATGAACGTTGTCCACCACCATGCTTCACGGGGATTTCTTTCAGGGTTTTACAGGTTAGAAAAACCGCAAGCTTGTGTCTCAGAAAATGCATCTCTGCCCTAACCAGAGAACCGTATACATGCCGCCGCTAGTAGTCATTCTCGACAGGCATCACAAACGCCGATGCCACGAAGTCGTGACAGTGAACAATATTTGTTCAGACGGCCAGTGAATCTCAAGCGCGTCATGAAGAACAAAACAAAAAAAGTCGCAGTTTCGCCGCAAGGGTGAAGAAATGAATGCGATAGCAAGAAATTAATGCTATACGAAGTGAGGCTCGCCAATGGATATTCTCAGTTTGAACAGCGTTCCTGTTGCAAAGGCGGCTGAAGCAGCGAAGGAAACTAGCGTGCTGCAACTGTCGAGCTGTGACACTTGATATTCGCGCTCATCTTCTGTTTGTTCGTTTAGCGGCGTCCCTTGAGCTCGAGTGACTTTCGTACGCTCGGTAACATGAGCGCGGAGATGACGGTGAAAGCGTGAAACATTCCTCTTCCCCTCACCGCGAGAAAACCGCGCGAGCAGACAACGGAAGGGCAATGTTCTCGCTGCGCAAATATAAGAAGCGAGCGAGCTCGACGACGACTTTTAAATGCGCCCGTCGCGCTGCTAGCGCCATCTCGCTGGTAATGAAAAAACGCTTATTATCGTCTGCCGTCTCTGAGTCCGTCCAGCGGTAAAGGGTATGTATATAACGCTCGCCGTTAGCTGCGTGGAGGATCTGCGTTTCGTGGCGTAGTGGATAGCGCCACTTGCTGCGGAGCAAGAGGTCCCTGGTTCGATTCCGCGCTTCGGAAGCATTTTTCTGAATTACTTTTCTTTGGGGCTTCTATGTATATATATACATACCTATACATATACGGTGCATGACGGCGGCGACGGCAAAATCCAGCCGAGACTGTATGAATATAATTGCTATCGCAATAAAAAAATGTGCCCAGAGTTGTACGCTTCACTACATTCTCAATAAAATTTGACTTCTCTGCGAAATAAGCAGCGCAGTTAGTGCTTGTAATAACTGTACATTGTGGTTGAATGCTCTCTTTCATGTTTTTTTTTCTTCGGTAACGCTGTTTTAATGTTGCGGTGAAGGTTCAAGAAACGAAATTAACAGTAATCTTCCACCCGTAAGGAAAGACGGCTCATCTCGTCTTCGTGACATTTTCCAGGCCACATTCATAGACACGGCTTCATAGATACGGCAATAATAGACTCCTAGCACACAAAAAGTAAGAGTTGTCAAATCTCCGCAGTCTCTTCGCTCTTTCGCACACACGAAAACCAAATATCCTGGGCCGACGCGATGCCTATGGAAGGTGCAACGTATGCGTATAGTACAGAAGGCACCGCACATTACACGTCGCCATACCACAGAGTTGTTAAAACATTGGATATGGGAAAGTTGCCACTTTCGTCGTGTAGGTGGAAGCTGGCGTTTAGCGATACGAGCATTGGATGCCGTATAGCGGCATAGCACGCAATACTTTACAGGGTGCTCAGAAAGCAAAACTTCTTTGCAGACTAGTTGGTTCATACTTGTAAACTCACCCTTACTGCGCAACCAGCAGGAAAGAAGAAGGGAGACAGGAAAGAGCGCAGACAGGAAAGAACTGCGCTCTTTCCTGTCTCCCTTCTTCTTTCCTGCTGGTTGCGCAGTAAGGGCGAGTTTACAAGCTCAAAAAGCTCTTTGGCTGGATGAAGCAGGCGTCATGCCGATTTTCTACTTTTCGTTTTCTGGGACAATAAACGACAAAAAAAATGTAATCCGTGGCCTACATTGCACCGATGAGGGATAACGTCAACGAAATAACCGCTCTACTTTAGCTCTCCTTTCTTTTCTTTCCTTTCATTCCCAATATTTCTCCGGCTACTAAACTTGTCGAGTGCTGCTTGCGATATCGCCTCCGGGTCTGCTGGCGAGTGTGGTATTCGTCGTTCTTTTTTTTTTTTCTTGTTGCTGCAATTCAGGAACCTCTGTTCTGCAGTCCAAAATGCGGTCAAAACGATGTATGGAATTCAGTGCAAGGAAGAAACGTCGCTTACACATCGACAATCGTGCTTTTTGGGTATACGAACCCGCTGCTTGCACCTGCTGCTTGACAGTTCTGTGAACGGGGCCCCGGGTAAGGATGGCTAGTTAGTTGGAAACGAGTGGCCGTGCGTCTCGAAACAGCGCCACCTCTACAGCGTGCCGCCACAAGTGCTGGTAGGAACGCCGACATAACTAAGCTTTATACAATATGCCTGCGTTGAAGTCGCATTTCGCGAGGTACATTTGTAGAATGTTTTCACGATTCACTGTGTCATTGTGTCTTCTTCTGCTTGAACGAACAACCGCTTTATGCGAGTGCGCTCTGATTCTTCATTTTTAACATTCCTACAATATATGACCTTCTACCAAGTTTCAAACCCGCATTGATTGAGCAGAAATCTGTAACAAAGATAAAGAGAGAAGAACGTATCAAAATCATATTACTTGGGCCAAGAAATCGGTATGTCTGCAAATCGCCATGCGGCATGAAGTAAGCATAAAAACGCGAAAGTGTAACAACCTGCACCTTGGCAGTCAATACTTCGTGAGCTATTTGCGACTGTTTTTCACTCCTAAGGATCGTGTTAGCGGCTGTAATGTTGGCTTTGACACATATTGACATCGATAACGCTGTTTGATAACAGCGGCACATGAGATAGTATGTATGTTTTCACAGATTGCTTGACAGCGCAATCAAAACACAACGCGACAATCATGGGAATGACGACGGCACAAGGCTGGCACCTCCGATGAACGCGTTCGAAATCCCTCACATCTTCAACACTCCTGAGGTCTGCAGTAGAAAAGTGGAGTGCTGCAGTCCTACTGCAGTCTTCACCTCTTCTACTGGTGCGTCTCCAAACACCGGCCCGCGGCTCGCTTTTTCAATAGTGACGTCAGTTGTGAAATTGTGCTGGCTTGGAACAATCATCGAGCACTCTCTAGTCCAGCGAACACTGACGCTCGCATGCTGGTTTTACCCTACGGCAAGAAACCCTGCGGGGTACCATGCAAACGGAAGCCGGAGAAAACTATGCTTAACATGCCGTCGGGTATCTTCTCACAACAGGATTCGAACAGTGTACGTGGTGGAGACACCTTTGTAATGGCATCACTGCCGGACTTCTTTCTACAGTCTGAAGAAATCCTTATAATGAACCTGGTCAAAGGGCCGGCCGAGTCCAGCGAACCTCGCTTAACAGCGGAGCTGCTTTGGCCTGTCGTAAAGTGTGGACTGCAAAAACGAAACGAGTATGCGCCACAGGAAGTGGGTGCGTGCAAAGCGGCTCCTATCACAGCAGAGCCATGCATAGTATAGTGTAGCAAGGGGATGGGAGAGGGAAGTGACAAAGAGAATCAGTGGTGCATTGGTCAGGAGGAATAAAGGAGGAGAGGGCGACAGAAAGCGGGTATGTGCCATGCAGTTCATAGCATAGCATGGCCATGCATAGAATAGTATAGGAAGGGTTGGGAAAAGGAAGTGACAGTGAGGAGTGATTTGACGGTACGCAGGAAAGAAAAGAGGATGGGAGAGGGTAAAGCATGGCCTACCCTTGTATAGTACAGTTAGCAAGGTGATAGAAAATTGAAGTAAGGTGAGGAAGACTTATGCGAGGATGAGGAGGGAAAGGAGGATGTGAGGAGGAGTGACGTAAAAGTTAGGGCGGAGGAAGGGCAATAAAGAAAGACGTAAAGAAAGAAAGACACATAAAATAAAGAAGAAGATCGAGAAATGACTGAATCTACATTCGCCAGGTTTCATTTGCTTGCCAAGCCAACTTTGCGAAATATCCTAGCCAAGTTTGGGAAAGGCTAGAAAATCACTAAAAAGCCACGTAAAGTCTAGTAAAGCATATCAAAGCATGAAAAATGTCACGATAAGCCAGAATTTCCAAGTAAAGCCGCCTTAAACTTTTACTAAGTAAGGCCTCTCAGTCCTCTATTCATGCTTAGCACCACCAATCCGAAGCTGCCATGCCTTTTTTGTGCTTTATCATTTGTTCTGCAATCCCGTAATATTTAGCGACAGTGTGTTGGTGAAATGTGTGCGTAAATCTAGTGTCAGGCTCCATGTACCAGAGATTTATCAACGTGCCCAATTTAAAAAGTATACTTGGAACGTCACATCATACGCGGTAGGCATAACACACGTTTTTTAGGATGTGGAACAACCGAATAATAGATTATAGCAATTCGGGACATGAAGGCACCGTGTACGTAGTCGTAGCTATGAAAACTGAACCCTTCCGTGTGGCCCTGTTTTGTGTGAAGGCAACCTTTATCCAATGTAAACAAAGGACAAGCTGATCTTTGTTTTTCTTTTATTTTTGCACGTTGAAAAGAACTTTGTACGATGCTCCTGCGCAAGGAACGTGTTTTCGTCGTAAAAAAAAAGAAAAAAAATGCCAGGCATGCGCAGAAAGCGCAGCACAGTCACAGCGAAAGCTGGAAGAGCTGCCTTTGTTGAGCCTGTTGAAAACTCGAGCAACTAATACAAGTACACATGCAAGGTACCCCCTACGTCATAAATCCTAAACTCCTTTAAAGTAAGGAAGCACCACTACGCCAATAATTGTTTTTGTGCATAGGGTTGGAAACCAGCGGTCCTAAACTGGTTAACCTCCCTGCCTTTCTTTCTCTACCATTTCTTCTCTTCTCTCTTTCTGCAGCGAAGCAAGGTGCTTGCTACACATCTGTAAAGCATTATGTTCACTTTGTTGATGCTGTGGCTGATGGCGATTAAGAATTGTGGCTGAGCCCATTGTAAATGGCTGTAAAGATTAAACGACCCACTCTTTAAGCAATCCGCATAGAGTAACGTCAGGTTGTTATTTTACTCTTCTACCGCGCTATATTTCATATGTTAACGCGATTGCTTGTCCGACATGACTCCTGTATAGGGTCTCTTTGCGAAGGAGTTTCAAGCACCGGCTTGGCTCTGTGATAGAATACTCAACTGCCAGGCAGAGGGGCCGCGTTCAAAGCCCACCCGATTCTGGATAATTCTTTTCTGATTTCGCTTTTTTTCATTTCGCGCGATCGCGGTTATGGACAACGGTGGTGGCGGCAGCGGACAACTATGCCACATCAATGGGCTGTTGTTGTGATCGCATAACAGCTTTCGCTGTAAAAATAATAAAAGAAAAGCGCGCTCCACTGTCTTGGTCTATGCAGACACTGAGATAAAAAGATCATGCATAGTCCTTTGTGTGTTAAAACAGATTTTACGCTTCGGTATTTTAAAATGTTGCATGTGGTGCTGCGTGCCACATGCGATACCAATCGGCACTGAGAGAACTCTCTCTCTATATATACGGGGGAAACTCTCCCACATCTCTTGCTTTTGACATCACTCTAGTTTTCATTTCAATAAAGATTAGTTGAATGACTTCCAAGTCCAAGAAAAGTTGCGAAATTCGCATCCTAACAACAAGAGGCATACTGATTTCTATAGGTAGTCGGCTGTTCTCCGAACAGAGAGTGCCCGATTGAGCTTCGGTTTCCTTTCATTGCTTGCTGCTCCTTCCCAAAGATTTTGCAGCACCTGGTACCTACTTCAAATTCAAGAGACGGGGCGATCGCGCAAGTCAAACCGTAGCTTCGTACTTGGACAGCAAAATCCGAATCGTCGGTGCCTTTCTTTGCCGCCCAAAAAAGACGAACAATTTAGTACGATTCCCTGTGTTTTGCTTGCTTTGCTTTGCTTTGCTTTGCTGTGCTTGCTTGCTTGCTTGCTTGCTTGTTTGTTTGTTTGTTTGTTTGTTTGTTTGTTTGTTTGTTTGTTTGTTTGCATGTTTCTCAAAATACAATCTGCTACTGAGCACCCGCGATACCCAACACCTACAAAGAATGGCAGGACGTTCACCAAGCAGGAAGCCAAAAAAGCCACCAGGAAGTCGGCTTCCTCTAGAAATGTAGAAAATGCGTTGAACATGACCTCATGCGAAGGCCATGGTGCAAGTTTTAATGAAGGAATTATCGTATCATGCGCATTGTGCTTTGAAATCCACGTTAAAACTGGTAATTTGTCTAGCAGTTTATTCCTGTTTTTGAGGCTTGGACCGTCATCACAGAATCCACCATGCGTGTTACAAGGAAACGTTGCCGTACGTTCCGCTACACCACTTTGTTATTTTCTAAACCGCGTCTTCCGAAAGGACGACAGAGAGTTCTGTCCCACTCATCCGGTTTCAGCACAAGAACTCAGTGCTCGTGCTCAATATATCAAACCTATCATTCCGCGGATCCACAGTACGCTACACAGCTCTACATTGCTCCTCGATTCGTGTGATCCCGAATGCTCCCTTCGTGAGATATTTCATGGCAAGGCAGTCGGGCATAGCGTCCGCAACGAAGCTTCGAAGCGCGGCTATACTCGGCGCCACGGACTATCAAGAGGGTGTTAGCTTCGAGTTCGGTGCTTAGACACTCCGCATGGCAGATCGTTTATCATCGCACGTAAAGCACCGCGGTAGGCATTCCTTCATTTTAATAGATGGCCGTCGACGGGGACCCGACTTGAGCTCCATGCCAGCCTCCCGAATCTCAAATATTTGAAATTATAGCCGCTACGCAATGAGAGAGTGGGGAGGGTCGTGAATGAGGCCCACAGACGGTGATAAAAACCAGTCTTCTTAATTCTCGCAAAATGAAAAGAAACAGGAGACAGCCTCTACATGCGCGCATTGCGTAAGTCTAGCACGACATCGCGACGAACAGCTACTGTGAATCGTGGTGGCCAGGGCTCCTTTAATTCCTCTGTATATACCGTCCCCTGGCTGTCGCGTGCAGTTACATGATAGCAGGCGTTGCCTTTGCATTTCTGGTGGTCTGGTCGCCTAGGTGAGATGTTTGCGAATAATAATAATATCTGGGGTTTAACGTCCCAAAACCACCATATGATTATGAGAGACGCCGTAGTGGAGGGCTCCGGAAATTTCGACCACCTGGGGTTCTTTAACGTGCACCTAAATCTAAGTACACGGGCCTCAGACATTTTCGCCTCCATCGAAAATGCAGCCGCCGCGGCCGGGATTCGATCCCGCGACCTTCGGGTCAGCAGCCGAGCGCCATAACCACTAGACCACCGTGGCGGGTCTGTTTGCGAATATGTACGATGGCAAGGAACGACGCGAGAAACTGAACTATATTGCTAGGTGCTTGGCCCTGTGTCCTTAACTCGAACTACCTAAACGAAATTTTAAAAACAGGAATTTCGTTCATTCCGGTCAGCCTTTCGGTGAGCCATAGAATTAGTTAAGCTAACGGACACTGGGTACATTACTGAAGAAGCTATAAGGCCAACTGTTTGTTACAGTGTGCGATTCTAGCAGTAATAAAAATAGGATGCATCCCTTGCGCAGTGAGGTTGCTGCTAAACGAGATACGCCTACTTATTGTTTCTGTACGACATGAAGGGTGTTTCTTGAAATCTTTATCCCAGTACATGATGGGTTCCTTGATTTCTAGTATTTACGGTAAGAAGCCGAAGAAGGAGGGGTAAAAATTGGCCGCGTATCTGCGTGCTTCGCTGCAAATGTCGTCTAAGGACGACAGAAGAGGCGCTGCGTGAGATATGGACGCCATCTGGCAATACGTCGGGAAACATGAGTACTGTGTTGCGGGATGGTAGTGCCGGCGCAGCGGCAGACGAAGACCGGCGGTGACCAATGCGACCGGTGGGGACGCCGGCCAGCCCGAACACGCTGTTTGGCGCGATGCGCCAATGGAGAAGAAACGTCCGCACTCAGCGAGTACTCTCCACAAACTCTCTTATTTACACGTCGCCTGGGTAAAACAGGAATGCCAGAGCGGCGCCCCCTGTCATTCGTACAATGCAATACTGAACCGAAACCGAAACACAACATGAGCTTGTGCAGAGGGCACGGAGCAAGACAAGTTTCAGCGCAGCTGCATGTTCAGCGCACCTTAAGAAACTAGGGTCTTCAAAATTGCGTATCTATGTATTTTCTATTAAAGCAACACACCACCTAATACTTACCTAACGATGTTGCGCCTCAGATATGCGTAATATTTACTTTTTGATCGACAACCTTCACAAGTATGAACAGCCGTACCAGTTCAAGATGGGTGGGCGGTAAGCAAGTGGTTCAACTTTGGCCGGGTGGCTGAATCGGGTGACGTGCCGACAAACAGAAAGACAGACAGAAAGACAGACCAAAATTTCTGCGGTTAAGTTCCCCAAGAAAGACTATCGTCTTTAAAAAACGGAAGGACAGGGAGGTTAGCCAGCTCTCAGACCGACTGGCTACCCTGTGCTGGGGAAAGGAGAAGGGGGATTGAAAGATGATAGAAAAGAGATGTTAAAAACAAGAAGAAAAAACAGAACAATAATACGACAAACGACACTGCTTAAAGTCTGTCTCTGAGACTAGTGCGCAAAAAGCGCAGCAACGCTCTCAAAGCTTGCCTTGCCGAGGACGGTTTTGGCCAGTAGAAAGTGTCCAGAATTCTAAGCGTGCTTAGACTTCGCTGCTGGGAGCGCATCGGAATTGCTAGTTTATATACACAGACGAATAAACACTCACGTTAGAGCAGTCATCAGTTTTATCAAACGAAGTGACGCTGGGGTGCGCTGGCGTGAATATCATAAGCAGCATTCGTTGGCGTGTTTATGCGGACATGAGCAACGCTTGACTATAGTTTGCTGAGTCGTAGGACTACAAATGTAATGGTTATTGAATTGTAAGAACGGATAGCCACCGTAGCAACCACAATTGACGTTAGCAAGCACGTCCACCACCCCAGTTGATGTTAGTCAAGCGTCACCGCAACTGCTCTGCAACTGCAACATCGAGCGTCCCGGCAGTCTTCATTTCGTGAAAGAAGCACACGCGCAACCATTTTCGTCTCGATATGCATCCATCGGCGTTTATCGAAATACACAGGTATCCTGCCACTCTATGAAAAAGCGACGAAGCGCTTCATTTCGCAAAGAACACGCCTGCTCGCCTAGCGACGATAAGAAGCCGACAAAACTAGACTGACGGGCAGCGAAACCGCAGGAGAATCAACATCTCAACGCATCTGGTGGCAGAGGGGTGCGTTAACGGGTACGGCTCGGAAGGCACAGCAAAACTAGATACAGCTATATCCTTAGCGACAGCGCGAAGCAACGAAATCGAACCTCTACGATACTTCAGCCCAACCATACTCAATAAAGCTTCTTGGTTTTTTTTTTTTTTTCATTTCTCCAAGGGGACTCTTTCTCTTCTTGTGGCTTTTATACTTTTCAGACTTTTTGTCTCACCTGTGACAAGCACACGTGCACACTTAATCTTCGGCAGCACGGGCAACACCATAGCATATAAACTTTATACACGTCGTTCTTTCTCTGATTAGGCAAGAATAGCGTACGCAAAGATAGCGTCTGTTGCGTACGATCAGCTATTTTCGTTACTTAATGTAGGCACCCAAGAGGATAGCGTATGACGCATGCGCTGTTGCGAGAAACTCTAATGCAAAGCCTTGCGTACCCTATTCTAGTATAATAATTGTTGGGGCTTTACGTACCAAAACCACCATATGATTATATGGGACGTCGTAATGGAGGGCCGCGGAAATTTTGACCATCAGGTGGATTTTAACGTGCTACTAAATCTATGCACGGGGGCCTCTGGCATATCGCTTTCATCGAAATGCGGCCGCCGCAGCCTGGATACGATAGCACGACCTTCGGGTCAACTGTGAAGCACCATAATCACTAGTCCACCGTGGCGGCTCTTCGTTCCCTATTATAAAACTATCTGTTGGAATGCGAAAGAAGCCGTGAGAGGCCACACCATAGCCATAGCCTCCACTGTGTAATTTTATATGATCCAAACGCTCAGATGTCTCCAGCTCCGTTGACTTTTGGGTCGCTTTTTATGGCTGTGTGACAATAAAATGGGTGTTTTAAATTTTATTTAGGTTTGATTGGATTTAAGTTTGATTTGCGTGTGTGTGTGTGTGTGTGTGTATGTGTGTGTGCGTGCTTGTTTGTTTGTGTGTGTGTGCGTGTGTGTGCGTGTATGCGTGTGTGTGTGCGTATGTGTGTGTATGTGTGTGTGTGTGTGTGTGTGTGTGTGTTTGCGCGTTCGTGTCGGTGAGTATGTGTCGAATAATGATAATAACTTCTGTAGGAGGCTATAGGTAGAGTTGTTTTTCCTTAATTCATTCGCGAACACTTTTTCAATTTACGACATACAAGCTTATCGGTGACTTTTGTCAACGACATGACTTGTATGAATATTGTATACCTTTGTTGCAGTGGTGCTCTCAGTAAACATTTTTCTTTAACTTTCCTTCTTTTTTACGTATTTTCCGAAATAAAATACCACTTTTCTTCTGTGCAGAGTAACTGGACCTTTTATTCTTATTGGGGAGGATTAGCAGGCGCGTGCAGTATCTGTATTTATATAGAAAAGTGGGAACTCATGCGTTGGCAGTATTTATTGAGGTTACAAAATAGCTTCGTGGTTAAAATAATTCCTGAAGTTTGACGTGCCAAAACCATATGATTATGAGGCACGCCTAGTGGAGGGCTATGGAAATTTAGATCCCGTTTCTTAACGTGCGTATAAATCTAAGCAGTCGGGTCTCTAGCTTTACCCTCCGTAGAATTTCGACCACCGCAGCCGGCATCAAAGGCGTGACATTCGGGTCAGCAGGCGAGCGCCGTAACCACTGTACCACCGCGGTGGCTGTTGGTTAAAATAAGCTGCATCGCAACGTAAAGCTGTGAAATACTTCTTATCAGGTTCTTGCTAATTATTCTTTTAGTAAATGACGCGATGACGTGTATAAAAGAATAAGGTCATGTTGTGTGCGACGTCACAATGCTGAACTTCACAGGCATTCCTTATTTTTCTCACCGGAGAAAGGAAAGAGAAGTCGAATCAAGCGCTCTTTTCCCTCTGAAAATATCAACATTTCGCTTCCAAATCGGCGAAACAAGGAGCTTCTAGAAAAACAGCGCTTTTTTAAACGTCCACACAGGCTGATTATATCTCTAGAGAGCCTCTCTCAACAAATTACAAAGTGAACTCTGTTCTTGACAATTTTGTACCTTCGTTCACTCTTAATTTGCACGTTGAGGTGTCAGCAGACTGCAATATAGGTGCATTCAAGAATGGTGAGCTCCGGAACCTAATTTCATTCCCCGAAAAATGAAGCACTGGCTACAGTGACTCTCATTCATGTTTTTAAAGAACGCGTGGCTTTGCACCTCCGCAGTCATTCATACGCGAGCCGGGCAGATCCAAAGTACTTAAGTACAGCAGCATGGCTATGCAAACACAAGTTTCAGTTCAAGCATGTCATGATAAGCCTGCAATATGATACGGAGACTCAGTCACACATCTATTTGCTTCTGTCACGGACTGCGATTTTTGCGACCCGGCGTCACGGCGAATTAACGGGCGCCGCTCTTCCCCGCTGACCGGCGGGAACCGCGTACTCTTGGAAAGAGCCGGGAAGTGCTGAATGGGGTGTCCTTCTTCGAACGTCGCCGCTGACGATTGATCCTTTGTACCTACGGCGGCGGCGGCAGGATCTTGCAAAGGCCGCGAGGTACTCCGAACAAGCTTTTGACTTCAAGACGCTCCGGCTGAGAGCCAAGCAAACTGACCGTTCCCACGGGAAAAACTTCTGGTGGACGGTGGACAAGCCGTATGGCAGCACCCCAACATATTGTCACCCTCGCTCAGTTGAGGACCCTCTCCTAATTAAAAGGGGGTGTGGTCAGTGTATTTTTAGGGCGGAGTTTCGAACAATGAAACGCGCATGATTGGACCCAGGTAGAGGTCCCTTGTTCCCCCAGGAAAAGGATGAGGGGACACGAGGATGATTTAAGCGCAGGATTTGGCCCTGCTAAGCAGGCTAGTCGCTTACCAACATGGTATAGAAGCAGATCAACAAGTATCCCTTTTGGAAGTTTTTAGTGTGGCTCTGTATCGGCTGGCCACCTCAACTTAGCCGTTCGTGTAGTTGAGACGAGAAATTAACGTCCGCATCGTAGACATCGGAGCTTCCTCTCGGGTTAGCTCAACCTGCCCGAGATCGCCTTCAAGCACTAGCCTCCCGGAAACACCAGCGTTGCAACACCACCGACATCGCAGTCGTGCCAGAACTCTCTTCGACTTCTCGCATCCGATCGTCGTGGACGCAACGCTGCCGGTCATCACACGTATGCATTCACCTGTTTATCCCTTCGGACTTTCTCATCTGTAGTTCTAGTGTTCGTTAGTTTGTGTAGTTTGTAATACTTCTCTCTCGTAAGCTTATTTATTGATTTCATATGTATTTTGTTAATCGTATTAAGTGTTGATGTATTTTGTTAATTCTAATAAGTGTTCTGCTACCGTTCCTTGTGCTGCAATATCACTAGAGTAAAGTTGTTTTGTTTTGTTTCCCACGTCTCTGATCTCTTCACTGTCTCTGCTTACGTACGGAACGAACTAACCTGCTGTCATACCGTCGCCGACTTCGCGCTGGCGTCGCTGGTGGCAGCTTGTAACAGCTTCCATACAGCCATGTAGTAGTAGTAGGCGGCTGCTTATTTGCGGATATATACATGAAAACGAGGGAAAAGAAAGGAAAATTTGAACCGATAACCTGTGACTGTCTATCTCGAGCGGCTGACACCTGAACGGCGGCCATTATTACGTGCGTAGGAGTTAACTGACAGAGAGTGCAGACTTCTGGGATCAAGTAAAACTATGACGACTTGTGTGAAAAAGATATACCTGGGTGATTCCACGTAAGATCGAACAAACGATGGCTGGTCGACCTCTCAAATTTATTTCAAAATTTTATATATTATTGCCTGATGAGTGGAAAGAAGAGATCCGCAAGTTGTTTTGCCGCAAAAAATTTTTTCGAAGCACAGGAAATCAACAACGACGAAGAGGTGGTGTGGAGCGCTCATCCGCTCTGCTGTTTTGGCCAACTTTCGTTATGAATTGCACAAAATGTATTAAAGTTAGGTAGCTGAAATTTGTTTATCTAAATATATGCATGTTTTTGCTTCTGCTCAGGTATTTTTAGTTTTTATGTGTAGTGTTGATGTTTTTATAAAAAACCTCAAAAATGGCACAATTCGCAAAATTTTCTTTGCTTTGAAGGTCTTTATCTCAAAAAAGCCTTGTAGCAGAGCGACAAAAATTTTCCATTACGTTCTTCGCATGCTTATCTACCAGACTGACAAATCTTGTATTTATAAAACTTTTCAGTAAAGAGATATGATCGGGCTAAGTTCAAGAAAACACCGAACGATGGAATCTTCTGACGACAATTAAAAAAAAACCCCATTTTTTAAATTTCTTAAACTTTGTCCATTTATTCTCCTCCACATCATCTTTCACAATCATTAAAAACATGTTGCATAATGTCGTTGCACTAATAGTTACGGCCCCTCCAATGAGACCCTTAGGCAAGGATGGGCAATTCGGACTTCTTGCCCAGCAAGTGTATAAAATGCAGGAAGGATTGAATTTCTTTTTATTAAAAGGCCAGCAGGTACCTAAAAAGGTGTCGCCGGCACTGAAGACGTTAATTTTGAAAATATTTGGTCACTGCAGCGGCCACAAGCACGGGGCTACCGATCAGGTGCGCGCGCACCCGAGATGCTCGTTGTAAGAGACGGCGCAGTGAGAGCTCGTTTTCGCGTCCTCAGACCGATTGAGTTCGAAACAGCAACACCTCTCGGGTGACTTGAACGCACGTGCGCTGGTAGTCGCAGTGATCTGGTTAATTGCGTCGATTTCTTTTTCAGGGGGCATAAGAATGTCATCGTTACACTGTGCGTTCCGTGAAGATCTTTCATTGCAGTGGTAGCAAAAGCACGCGTAGCACAAGTAGTCCGTCTCACTGAGAGTCACTGATCTTTCGGGCGTTAAACGTTCCTTCAAAGCATTTATCTCCAGGTCGGTAACTCTGCGAAATTCTGGCTTCTTCGTAATAATTAAAGGAGTACTGACACGATTTTGAGACATCGCAAAAGGGACATTTTTTGCTTCGTTGGTATGCACTGTCCACGCTGTCCACCCACTGGAGTCGGAGAACACGTATAAAATATTTTAATTTGACTTTGAAGTTTCCGTCGCTGAGCATTTGCAAGCCAGCCACACTGCAAGGACATTATCCCGACGAGTCAAGACAGTTCCCCCGAGTTTGCGAGTTCTGCGTCCTGCATGCAGCCTAAATCGTAGAAATCACTGTCAGGGTCACTGGACGACAATTCACTCATCGTTGTCTATTGCACTACGCGCAGATGACGGATTTCCCGCTAGTACGTCGCGAGTTTCTGTATCTCCGTGAAGTCACACTGCTATGAAACGACACTGAGAAGCCACCCCCTCGATATCGAAACCGAAAGTGTCTTTTTAAGGTGGCGCTAATTAAAATATATAGGATGCATTCCCAGGCACCACAATAGTCGTTTTAGGTTTCTCGACACCAGTATTTTTATTTAGAGCAACAATCCGAATTTTTTTTAAAATTCGTGTCAGTACTCCTTTAAGCTTCTTGTGCTTCGAAAGGTAGTCTCCACAATAGACACATTCAGAGCTATATTTTCTCGTCATGAGACGCACAGGAGGTGTAGAGTAAGAGCAAAGCACAAGACCTATCCGCGCCGAATGAAGTTTGAACAGCGCACCGAACGCGCGGCCAGTTCAGGCCGTCTGCTGCGGACATCTAATATAGGCAAGCGCATCCGGTTACCGATAGTTTTGATTTTCTTTCCTTTGACAATCCATATTTTGCTTTGCCACTGGAGCGCCACGTTCATGCTTTCCACTGATCGCAACTGGCGCAGCGCAGTTTCTGTGGCAGCAGCGTGCGTGAAGCGAGCGCTCACAGCTCCCTTATAGAGTTTTCATCTTGCTTCCATCTCCGCCGTGTTATCAGCGCCTAGCTGAGATGTGAACAGAGGGCGGATAGAATAGCGAAGCTCCAGTGCACGTGCGTTCAAGTCACCCGAGAGTTGTTGCTGTTTCGAACTTAGTTGGTCTGAGGACGCGAGAACGAGCTCTCACTGCGCCGTCTCTTACAACGAGCATCTCGGGTGCGCGCGCGCCTGCTCGGTAGCTCCGCGCTCGTGGCCGCTGCAGTGACCAAATAATTTCAAAATTAACGTCTTCTGTGCCGGCGACACCTTTTTCGGTACTGTTGGCCTTTTAATAAAAAGAAATTATATCCTGCCTGCATTTTATACACTTGCTGGGCAAGAAGTCGGGATTGCCCATCCTTGCCTAAGGGTCTCATTGGAGGGGCCGTAACTATCAGTGCAACGACATTATGCAACATGTTTTTAATGTTTGTGAAAGCTTACGTAGAGGAGAATAAGTGGACAAAGTTTAAGAAATTTAAAAACTGGGTTTTTTTTTAATTGTCGTCAGAAGTTTCCATTGTTCGGTGTTTTCTTGAAATTAGCCCGATCATATCTCTTTACTGAAAAGTTATATAAATACAATATTTGGCAGTTTGGTAGATAAGCATGCGAAGAACGTAATGCGGAATTTTTGTCGCTCTGCTACAAGGCTTTTTTGAGATAAAGACCTTCAAAGTAAAGAAAATTTAGCCAATTGGGCCATTTTTGAGGTTTTTTATAAAAACATCTACACTACACATAAAAACTGAAAATACCTGAGCAGAAGCAAAAGCATGCATATATTTAGATAAATAAATTTCAGCTACCTAACTTTAATATATTTTGTGCAGTTCATAACGAAAGTTGGCCAAAACAGCAGAGCGGATGAGCGCTCCACTCCACCTCTTCGTCGTTATTGATTTCCTGTGCTTCTAAAAATTTTTTTGCGGCAAAACAAATTGCGGATCTCTTCTTTCCACTCATCAGGCAATAATATATAAAATTTTGAAATAAATTTGAGAGGTCGACCAGCCATCGATTGTTCGATCTTACGTGGAATCACCCACCTTATGTTCACACGTAACCACCCCAAAGCCCCAAAACGTCTGAACTAGGACGAATTGGCAGGTGCGCCTGCCTGCGGTATGGACTGCAGTGAATAAGAAGCAAACGTGACCTTCACTTGGCTGAGGTTAGAGTAGAGAGGTCATCTCTAAAGACGCGAGTACACGGTGTAGGTAAACGTACAGCTATCATCTGAAAAGCGTACTGCAAGTATCAATCGACTATAGCGATTGTGACGTTTCTCAAGCTGCAAGCCACACGCAAAAGTGCAGTTACGAGCCCGGTCATAATATTCGCTGAAGTGCGATCGCCTTGAATCAAACCACCTTGACCTGATGTTTCTAAAGCACGCCATTGAATAAGCGCTACGTCTGTATGTGAATATGAAGCCGTTCAGAAATGAAGAATATGGAAAATATGGATATCACTAAGAGTGCGTTGATATTATATATTGCCACGTGCGTTTATTCTTATATTACTTTTGCTGTATTCGGTTTTCGCCCACAAAGACTGTTAGCAACGCTCAGCGCGAACCGCGCCTTATTCACTGCAAACGGGTTTGAGCCTTTTAGGGAGTTTTGGGCTCGTTGCGCAGCGCGCATCCTAAAGGTACTACGCAAAACCCTCTTCGAAAGGAGGTTCAAAAGGAGGTTCAAAAGGAAGGAGTGATTAGACGGAACTAGGGAGGTAAATTTGTGTTTTTATTGAACTCATTTTGAGGGCTTGAACGGAGCGCATTGGAAGCTTTTCTGGTTCTTTTGAGAGCTTTTAAAGCCTCCTTTTGGAGGTAAAGTTGGTGTTTTTATGTAGCCCATTTTGGGGGCTTGAACAGAGCGCATTGAGAGTTTTTCTGCTTCTTTTGAGAGCTGTTAAAGCCTCCTTTTTACGAGGCCCTAGAGCGGTCGCGAAATGAAAAAAAAAAGTATATATTTTTTTTTAATATTACGTTTACCGGCCAATTTCCGCTACTATTCATCACTAGGACATAATAGAAAATGGACACCAAAGTATTTATGCACAACAATGACATCTGCATACAAGTACGCACGACACAGGAATCGAACTCGCGACCACACGCACTTAAAGCAAGCACTATAACCATCACACCACAGCGCCACCACTTGCAAGCTTGCTTTTTTCGTGGGCTTATATATGTACCAATGTATGTACAAAGCGGCTGGTAACCCGTCGGCACAACTTCGAACTTCTGTTCTTGTACCATCGGCGTGTGTTTGCTCTTGCGGAAGGTCAATACATAATTTGTGGGGCGTCATGCAGGCCGAGCCGATCGACGTAAACACCCTCGGCTCCGAATTCTCCGGTTCACCGTGTCGTGCCGCTATAAAAATTATAAACGTGTGCCCTCTTCGCTCGCGCTAAATTCGTGAATACCAGCGTGACAAAGGTATCTTCAGATGAGCGAACGTATGTGCATTCCATGAGCGTATGCTGTGGAGCAATTTTCGTTATTTCTGCAGCCGCGAACTGCGCGCGTCCAGATGCGGCAGTGTGTTATGAGCGGTTCGAAGACCGCCTGCGTTCTCATATGAAAGTTACACACGCAGATGCCCGACTTAGAACATTGTAACGCGCCTACATTAAGTGCATTCAACGCGCGCGTACTGCCGCGAGCTGCACGCAGGGGCAGCAGCGCGCTCTGAGCAGCTGAATAAAAATCTGTTTCCGCAATTAGCGCTTATTCGCAATGCACTCTTTAGCGCGGACCGCCTGCGTTCGCATATGAAAATACACACGCAGAAAATTCCAGAGTTACAAGGACATTGTAACGCGCCTACATAAAGTGCGTTGAATGCGCGCGTACAGCCGCGAGCTGCACGCAGCTAGGGGCAGCAGCGCCTTCTGAGCAGCTGAACGCTTATCTATTTCCGCAATTAGCGCTTATTCGCAATGCACGCTTTAGCACGCCATTCAGTGATTCTCTATAACGCATATTCAGTATTTATTTGCTTTCATACTCAGGATACTACCTACATTTCTTACTAATTAGCTTTTATTGTAAGCATCACGCCACCGCGTTAAAGCGAATGCCTAACGCGTGCCCCAATGTCAAGGACAACCTCCCCAGTTTACCAGTGACAGGTCTCCCACAAAACAAAAAAGTTAATGTACTTGCACTTCTCTCTTGTGAACGTCCATGTGTACTTGGCCCTCCCTCAGACAGATGATGCAGTACCCATTAAAAAAAGCATTACCCTCTTCCTCAATGGAACAGCTGTTCTTGAGAAAATATGGTTCTGTTGAATTACTTCACCACAGCAGCAGAGAGGTTGGCTTGTTTGCAATTCAGAATTTCACAATCGTAACACAGAAACACGAGGACTGTAGCAAATATGCAGAAAACTGGAAAAACTATCATATGTGCACTCCCTCGTCCACCTGCACACTACGTTAAACTTTATTTATACAACAGCAACCTTCAATTATGCTACTATTGATAAAAGATCACCCAATCTACGTTAGAACACAGTGATGACTTTCTGTCTACTTTCTGTTGCCTATCTTCTACAATGTGTCATAATCTGTGAATCATCTGTTCAATGTGTTTGGTAATAAAACACAAGCAGTTACATTGAGCAGGCAGTGTTTCAGCAATTTGTTTTGCAAGCACAAATTCATTTCTTCAATTTGCATGCACGACAAGTAGTCATACTTCAATTGATACAAGAACCAGTGGTTGCAACATTTTATTGGAATCAAAACAGCAGCAGTTCTCGTGTCAATGTAAGGATATAGGTATATATTTCCATCGTCGTGCACAGAACCTACTCCCAAAACTGAACACGTGGAACAACATATACAGTACAGCCTAAGCACTATACATAATTCACAGCAGTAAAGCAATACGAAAGTAGGGTGTAAAATCTCATCATGATGCGCACTAACGTGTGCACTTCACCGTGCCAGTATGTAAGTACAATCCAAAAAAATAAGCTACCCAAGGAACTTGGTGTCAGCCTACACACGAAGGCAACTAATTAGTACAATAAGGCTAGCATCACTTTTGGGAAATATGAAACCGTGTAGACAGGCAGTTGTACAGTTTTTTATTGCATTAGTTTGCCCTATGGCATCAAAACATGTCGCACATGATTTTGGAGTTGAGTTTCCTACAAAAAAGCCCAAAATAGACCTGTGGTGTTGACTGTAGGTCCACTTACCAAGGTGCATAAAAGCATTCAGCAATGCCCACAAAATTACAAGGTTGCCTTCATATGTTGCTGTACATATTTACTCACAGATACCTGGAAGCCATCGTAAATTTCTGGAAGTGTGCTTGGGAACTTGTCGGCATAATCACATGACTGCAATGTACCAATACTTCTAATATGCATAACAAGTACAGCCATGCTTCAATGTTTTTATGCCAGCTAGTGCCATCTGTAACTCAAAAGTTCATCCTTAATTCCTCACTTGATGGCTTACGCATAATTACCACATTGAAAATAATCCAAGCACCATGGCTGCAACGTCAACTTGCAATTAGGCAATCACAGGCACTAAATAAAAAAATTCCTGTAAATAGTGACTGGTCGCTTTGCACATTGGATCCTAGGACTTGATATGCCATGAGGATGAATAAAAATTGACCACACATATATAGAGACTGTGAAACAGTCAGGAGTTCAGTTCATAGGTAAGGAAAACGTGAAAACGAAATCAGAACACATAGCAACAAAGGGGACGGAACGACACACTACTAACAACTGAAGTTGAACATGTGCTTGGCTTTTTTAGTCATGTGTGTTTATATCTTTCTGTGGTTTTGATTACACTTCAGTTACTAGTAGCGCATTGTCCTGTCTGCCCCCTTCATTCCTCTGTGGATGTGTGATTGTTTAGTCTTGTAATTTTTTCGTACTGTGTGTTTACATCTTTCTGTGGTTTCGATTAAACTTCAGTTGCTAGTAGCGCGTCATCCTGTCCCCTTCATTTCTCTGTGCTGTGATTTTTTTGCACCCTCTTTAACTATGAATATACACCAACTCGCCCAACTGCCCCTGTTAAGACTTATGTTTGCTGAATAACACTGGGTCCACTCAGCGTCTTTTAAACAATGCGAAATTTTCAAATGCACACGATATCAGAAAGGTTGCACGCAGTATTGCGCATAACACTCTGCATCAATACCAGTGTTGGCCTAAATGTGGTAAGATGTACGAGCTGTTCGACATAGTGTAAAGTGAGGCACATCAGGGTGTTCCCACAATCATGGGTGTCGGCAGGGGTTTGCACAAAGGGCACCTGCCGCCATCAAGACACACCAGCACTTGACCCCACCCAAGCTACACCAATGCTCTCCTGCTCACCAGGCCGACACGTTACGCCGCCTTGCACCCCCAAGACAAAATCCTGCCGACACTCATGCCCACAATACACTTGTCTTGAACACAGACTGGTGGGCAAGCAACACTTGCTGCTTTGCCAGAAGTGTATTCCTGAAAATTACACAAAAAAGAAGTCCACTAAGATTTCTGTATACATAAAAATGAATGTCTTACCGAAGATTCGCACTTCGACTATCCTTATTGCAGACATTTTGTCAAAACACGAAATAAATACAAAATTGAGATGCTGCTAAGTATTTCCTTGTGAGCGTTTCACTTCGTGTGCACAGGGCGAAAAACAAACGGATGTAAAAAAATGCGAAACACCGACCAGAAGTGTACTCTTGCCATGTTTACCATTATGTGGGTAGTTTTTGATGTCAGTAAAGTTATCATTATAAGTACACTTTAAAAGGGTTGTGAATGTTAGCAAGGTCTTGATTAACCGCACCTACTCTGTTTAGGAGTGAAGATTGGGCAACTTGGCACTGAACCATGGCAAGAAAATAAACAGCGCACTTCTAATGAGGATAAACTAAGGCCTGGGCACAATAACAGCGCTTTCACCTTGTCAAATTGTGTCAACAGTCATGATACTATGTATTGACCTTGAAAACTATGGCAACATAATGCAAAACAGCAAATTAACGAGAGGGAATAAACAAGATGATTCAACAATCTGGTTCAACAGACTCAACAGCTGACTTATATCAATGCGATTAAATTAGCCTTGCACATCTCCTAATGGCTAAGAATATGCACATGTAACCTTGGCAAATTCCACTGTTGATACGTGACCAATGAAGTTGCATTCCTTCCATGCCGTTGAATGGCCGTTCCTTCTTTTCTGTTTTCACTGTTTTCTGATTTTCATTGTTTTCACTAGCGTAAATGTTCACCCTTTTTGATTTTGTCACTTTGCAGATGGCGTAGGTGTTTTGCCTTTGAATGTGCACGTTTCTTCTGCTTTGTCTTTCCTGTTTCTTTTTGTATGCGTATATGTTTTGCCTTTGAACGTGCACACGTTTCTGCTGCTCTGTCTCTCTTTTTGCTCTACTGGGCCTTGTGCACTTCTCAAGCTACCATTGTCGCTTTTCACTTGAGGCCCATTTCCTGTATTTTGCTGGAATAAACATTTATCCATTCATTCAATACCATAAAACGCATGTGCTTCACAATACACACTGCACTTAGCAGATGTCTGTCACATGATATGGCCGTCATTGTATAGCTTTAACATGATTTATTCGTTCTAGCTAAATGAATCCAAGCTAATGATGTTAATGTACCTTGATATGCTATTTCACTGTTCCTTGATGCATATGTATGAAGGTACAGTGCTTATGTACCTTAATATGCTATTTCAGGAGACGGGCAGAGTGCGCAATGCAAAATTGTTGCCGAAAAGTCTTTCACTTCCTGACAATCTGTGCTTCGGTGGGTTCTCACAGTTGCATGGCGGGAGAAAGATGTCCAGGGTAGTTGACTGCATCCAAGGTAGATGCTGCAAAATGAGAGCGCACGGTCTTGTCACATGTCAATGTGCGCAAATTGACACGATGACGAAGGATTAAAACAAACAAATGAAGTTGGAGAAAAGAATAAATCGAAAACAAAGTTGTCCTTTATGCACATTCCATTCATGTGACAATGTGATAACCGTGGCCTTTTGCTCTAATGTATATTCCCTGAAAGCATCATGCCTCATTCATGCTTTATCGCAGGCAAGAAAATTATATCGTGCAAACAACTTTATCAGGGCGCACTCCTGGGTCGATTGACTGGTCGTATGAAGCATGAGTGATATTCACAGAAGTTCCAAAACATGCATCACACATCATTGCTATCTGAGTTTAACGACTTAAATGCGAAGCATTTGTTAAACACTTCTACGACTTTGAACGGATCTATCTACCTATCTATCTAGCCGCCTACGACTCATAGCTCGTGTGGTTGTTTCGTTAATGGGATGTATGCCAAAATTCGTGTGCATGACACGACTGCATGAAGAACATGAATGATGGGTCTTAACTTGAAAATCATGCTATGCATTTCATTAACCACATGATTTACACGTCACTCCCTTGGTTCTCTTGCGACTGTTTCGTTAACTTGATATTTACCAAAATAGGTATGGCGTCACAAGAGTGTATGACGCACATAAACGACAGTTTCTAACGTGCAAATCATGACACGCTTGTCATGTATGGCGTTATTTTGACAACATGGTCTCGGGGGCGCTAGTGACCGTTTCGCCTGCTTCATATACACCAAATTGGTATTGTGCAGTGTGACTGTACGTCCAACATAAATGACAGCTGGCAACATGAAAATAATGACATGCATGTCATGTACACACGCCACGCTCATGGTGCGCTCGCGGCCGGTTCGCTAGCTTGACATACACCTAAATTGATATAGCGTGACGTGATTGTGCGACGAACATAAATGACATATAGTAACATGAAAATAACGACATGTATGTCATTTACGGCATGGAGCCTGGTGCACTCGCGTCCGGTTCTCTAACTTGATATCATACCAAGATTGGTATAGCGTGACGTGACTGTATGACGTACATAAATGACAGCTGGTAACATGGAAACAATGAATGACATGCGTGTAATGTACGGCATGGGTTACATGCCACGCTCATGTGCGCTGGCGGGCATTTCGCAAGCTTGACATGCCGATTTACTTTCTTTTTTTTTGCTTTTCATTGCACTTTTCAAGCGACGCAATGTGCAGAAGGTCATCTACAGGTGCATAAGCGACGATAAGGGCTCGCAAAGAGAGAGAACATCAGTATTACTTACCATTTTTGTTCCTGACTGTGCCGAGCACGCAGGGTGCCCATCATCTGCTTGGTAATGCACAGCGGCACGCTCGCTTGAGTCGACAGGCCGTCGCGATTATCGCACTCGCAGCGTAGCATGTCGCACTGTCGTCAAAGCACGCATATCACATCCAGCGGCGAGAACACAGTGAGGCTGCAGGCACAAAACGCGCACACACGACCGACACAGCTGATCACTTGAGAAGTGGCGTTCACAAGGCCTAGCCAGCCTAGCTACGACGATCGCGCCGCCGCGGGAACGACTACCTCCTCACGTTTCTTTCTTTTTTTCTGTTTTTTTTTCTTCGCGCGCGCATGCGGCGTGAAGCTTTGTCCCATTTCACTTCGGTAGCGCCTCGTCTGGCTTGCTTTTGACCTGGCGAGGGCGGGCCGCAGTAGGCTGAAGCCGCCAAGGCCAAAGGGCTGCCTCGCTTCCTCTCCAGCCGTTCGGAGGGTCGCGTATATCTCTTTCTCTGGGCTATCTGTGGAAGGGATTTTTAGTGCGCTGAAGCATGCCGCGTCTTTCTTTTACTTCTCCCCCGCACAGCTGCATACATGCCCGCCAGCATTGAAGGCATTATGGAAAGCTTCGGAAAAAATAGAGAAAACATGCCAGAGGAGATGAGATGGGAGTTTTTTGTTCTTGGAACTCCATTCGACGAATGGCGTCATATAGTGAATTTACCTCCTTTCTTCCACATAATTTCTTAACGAAGTAAAATTGAGGACGCAGAACTTTATTACACCCACCTCATTACACCCTAAGGGAGTAGTGTCCAGATGAAGGTAGTATTAAGGAGGATTGTAGCCCTTAAAACGCCCAATTCGGCTAGTTTGCGTTTGCAGTGTTGTTCGAGAAGCTTCGCGATCATTGTAGATCGTTTTGTTAAGATTGCGCGCAAGACGCGCACGCTCGAGCTTATTCTAGAATTTGGGGACAGCCAGCGATAAGGCTGGAATATTCGACGGCACATGTTTAAATGCCGACGCGCTTCACCGCTTGTCAGTTGATCGACGGTCGACGCTCTGTTCGCCGCTATCAGGGTATTGCTGTAGTTTGACTTTCAGTTTCCCGGTCACAAGTTCGGCCAAATAAAGAGTTTCATCTCTGACGGGCTGACTGCTGCCTTCGTCGACGTCACGACCACGTGACAATATCCTCCTGCAAAACAACCAAACGTCTCAAATAAAAGAAATCTTAATACTTAAAAGAGTGCACGCAACAAGTGGTATCAAGCAAAATGGTATATACTGATTAGAATCTGTGGCCGAGATAGACTTATCAATTTCGCATGCAAATGTCCGTTTTTCCATCCTCGTGACAGCCGATGCATTCCTGTGTGTTGCTACTTGTTCTTTCCCTCCCGAACAACACCGCCAAGTGATTCCCTGCTTGCTTGAACTCTGAGAACGCTCAGTCTTATAAGAAAACTATCGAATTACGCGCGGATTGCGTCGGAGTAAGCAGAACTGTTTTTTGGGTATATTAGCCCTGTATTTCAGGGACGCCCACAGCCATGCGCACACAGAACACGGAGGGCAAAATATTAATTATGCCAGGCTGTTTCATCCCACATATATATACATGGTAGCACTTAAGCTACAAAAGAACAAGAAAAACGAATAACCACACTTAATATCTGCAGCTTAACGATCGCACATGGGATAGTTGCATTGTTACCCCTTTCACCGACTTGCTGAACATATCGTAAAAGGCGCGAAGCTAGAAACATGCAAAAGGGCGGGAGGAAAGAGAAAGAAGAGCGCCAACTTTCACCGAATTGAATTTCCTTTGATGTAGAGGTTTATTGACTAAGCTAGCAAATCCTCCTGCACGTGCGTGAGTCATCGCATACGCTTCGGTGATGATCATTTCCATTCCAGTCATTCTAATCACTTGTTTGTTATATTACGGCGTGTATTTGCAATGTGAAACATGTGAAGAAAAACATGTGAAGGTAGATAAAAGAGTGAAGTGATGCGCCAACTTTGTAATATTCGCACATGATTCGCATCTCATTTATCCCAATATGAACCAGAGACGACCAAGTTCCTGAGCTCTTGTTTGTTGCTGTTGTTGGCATGTAATCAAGACAGGCTTGCCGCTCTTGAAGCCTACCACGTTCCTATGGAAGAAAAGCTCATATCGCAGTTCCACAGTTCGATACAGTTTCTTTTAACCTGAAAGAGCGAAGCGTAGTTCTTCATTTTCTCGTGTATCGCAAAAGTCGAATGATTTCGCTTGATTATTGCATTCTGATGCGGCGAGTGTGTGTTCGCTCAGGAGGCTAGTACAGAAATAGGAAAAAAAAACAAGCAAAGTTCGTAATGAAACTCGAGGGCAAAATGAAATACGACAACAAAATGAAATAGCCAAGCGCGTCAAAAGCACCGCTTGCGGGTAAGTGAGAGTTCCTCTCTAGCCGTGATGGCTATTCAATGCACACCGCGCGCGCAGGTAATCAGAAAGTTGTGAACCACGCACGGCTTCGCAGGCGTTTTTCTGCGACACGTTGAAAGCGCACTCGCGTTTCGGTACATTCCCACTTTACGGCGTAATCCTGCGCCGCTCTCTAGAAACTAACTTTGACGGAGATGGCTGCTCGACAGACGCAAAGGTAAACAAGACGCGGTACGACGCGGCGTTCACGGTAAACAGAAGCAGGCGTACGTGCGGCATTTGCTTTTGGGATATTTGCGAGCCACGAAATCAAACGCCGCTCCGGCGGCACCATATTTCGACAAAAGCGCCTGTCGAAAATCTGAACTGTTGCAAAACACGAATGAACTTAACAGCCGAAGGCGCGCGATCAATCGACACTCGGTGCGTGGCAAGTCGGTGTTACGGGAAAAAGAGGAAATCGACAGAGAGAGAAATCATGCTATAAAAAAACACTTTGTTGCTTACCTTTCTGCATCGGAGAAAGTTTCGATCACTGTGATAAGGCATCAAAGACTTACGTTAAAAGAAACTTCGCTCTATACGTTCAATATCCGCCGAGCTACGTGATCCCATGCGGAATGCGGTTTGCTTTGCAACCTAACTTGTGTTCGTTGCCGTCTTCTAGTATCTGTCTCTGCTCGACATCTCGCTTCAAAGTGGACCGCTACTACGTCTATTAAACGATGGCATGCAAATGCATCGTTTCCTTTTTCTTAGTACCGAACGTACTCGCTAGAAAAAGTTTACTGACCTTAGACTTTATGAGAACCTCTGTCAGTTAATGCACATTTCATTCTCAAATAGCCACCTTTCGGCAACTGCGATGAACCTTGAACAGAGCACTGAAGTAAACATCTGGTTCAAAGGTACGTTTGTTTTTACCTCTCTATCTATTTTTTAGCCTCTGCGGTTGTTGTAGTTAGAACTGTGCTTTCACCTCCACTTCACTTGTTCCGAATTATTTTTAATTGTTCTTTTATTTCTGGTGCTCATTTCCGTAAGGCGAAATTCCTTGAGATAATTTTGACATCCCTGCAATGTAAGTTTTGCAAAGAACACGCTGCACACGAGAAGGCAGAGAAATTGTGGTAGTGAGGCACTCACGAAAGACGTCAATCGAAAATGCTTTGTTGTGTACAAGAAAGGACAGTTGTCTTCCAATCCTTATATAGCATTCAGGTTGCGCGCAGCTTACGTGGTGTGTGTCGCGATGCACATAGCCTTATACCGCTCAGAACCTTGACAATGTTTCTGCGATCTGAATTCTCTTGAAAGCGCGCGACATTGACTCTGAGATGACCGCAAAACGACCCCATTTCGATTCGCGCAGTTTCACATTATAGATTGTATAGCGCCTATGAGTGATGTGCCCTTCTGCTTTATTCCAAGTCATTGAATCGTCTTTGCAATCGCGGTTTCCCTGGAACCCTGCGAAGCTTTCCCGCCAGGGATGATTGAAGAGAGCCTCGTACATTTATCTCACAGAAGGAAACCAGCACTCTTCTGAGTCGCGAGAAGCCTGCGGCTGAGTGAAGCAATTCCCTTCCATCTTTCACACATCGTGACATGTGTCGCAATATCGCTCATGACTGATGCAAAGAGTATATAGGAGAGAGGCAGTTGCTGGCACTCAGAGCAGACCGGCTTGGTCATTTATCGGACGGAAGTTAACAAGGTAAGCTTGCCGGCGTTCGCCCAAAGTCAGCTGTATATCAGCTGGTTGTGCGATGTACACTATCAGTTGGGCTACGGCGACGGCCCTTCTTACGTCAAAGCTTTCTTGGGTGTTTTTGTTTTTAGTCAGCGCTGCACATAACCATTGGGGTAAATACGGAGCATTATTTTTTTACCATACAGCGTCGTGTAGCACGCGTAATGTGAAAGTTGTAGGTTCGCTCCCAACCACAGGCATGTTTCGTCGGCATTGATTTCCATTTATCTCATAATTACCATATTCAGATGAAAGACTTCAAATAACACCCCCTTCATTTTCTTGGCGTCATTATATGGTGGCTTTGTGTGGCTCCGTCAATCAAAAACGGGCCCTTTTGCCGATTACACTTATTTTGTTCGGGATATGATTGAGTGTGGTAGAGGAGTAAGTTGTGGGGGAAGGGGGCATGTTCTCTGCTGCCCGATATTTTTCTTTCATCATATTTAACACCAAAGAAGGACACATGTGCATGGAAAGGTTGTCGTTATCTAGTTGGGAGCTCCTCGGATCCATTATTTCATACCGAGGGCGTGTACGCCGTTCTCAACAGCGAAGTACAATAAACCTTAAAGGCACAGGTAAATGTGGCAGAATAAAAGAACGTGACGCTACAATTGCAAACGTTTCTCACAAAACTATGCAGAATAGGCTTATTAATTATAATTGCCCACTTGTACCGTCTGTAAATACTACGTCCAGTTAAACAGATGCCCCAGATATCTTTTTGTTCGGAATGCCTCAGACAATTACCATGTAAATTTCGTCTTAGGGCTTCAAAGGTAAGGTGTGTTGTTAAAAGCAGAGACATGGCTTTCAGAAGCTGCCTTTTTTATCCATAACACATGTCTTGTGAATGTCTACTGTGTGCCGTTGGACTTTTTGATGGTTATGCTAGCTTTGCGCTGGAGTACTTCGTTAAAAAAGGTCACACTTTCGCCTCAAGGCCAAAGCAATGAAGGCGATAGCAAGAAATTGGAATGTCACCTGAAGAAGCTGGGAACTTGCTGCGCGCCGTTCAAGCACGAAGGACGCAGGAAAAGAACACACAGGTGTGCACGGGACGAGCGCGAACTGTCAAAGTTGTTACTTCAACAAGCCCCTACTTTGGCTCTTCTAGCTAGCAACTCACTCCTTTCGTAGACGCGGCCACTGCAGCGAGCAAAGGCACCTTCGTGCGATTATAGCTTCAACGCAGACGTTGCCGAGAAAGCACAAGACGTAAAAAAACTCCCCCTCAAGATAGAATTGCGCGAGCACGGTCGACCAAGTCCTGTATGTCAAAGTACAAGTCGGAGGCGCACATCCCAGCTCCGGCGAAACACTATAGAGTTTAAAAATTGGGTATCCAAGATACTTGCGAGCCGCCAGGATGCATGCGCAGAATGCAAGCCACTCTCGGACTCTTGCGCTCGCGTTGTCCCAAGACCCTGCAGCGCCTTACTTTGGGCGGCGAACAAAACGGGAGGGCTCGCGACCTCAATAGAATAAAATAAAGATGGCGCTTGGCGGTGGCACGTGAAGCTACGGCTCGCGTTCTTCCCTGCGTGCGTTTTATTTTAGTGACCAGAAGTTCACTAAAATAAAACGTCATTTGGGTCTAGTGTTTACATATTCCTGAGGCTAAAATTAAAGCGCAAACGCACTTCTTTGTCCTTCTTACTTCTTCTTTACTTCTTTGGCCCTGCACCCATCTGAATATTATTTCATGTCTTCACGTATGTAATACACCATCATCCTTGTTACAAGTTTTGGCTTGGAGCTATTGTGTGCGCATGTGCGGTAAGATTGCCTTGGGCTTATATATGCAGTGGCGTATGAAATAATAAAGCACTTGTTTGCCGCTGCTTGACGTGAATAAAGTTCTTACTTTATTTAGGTCAAGCCAGACCTCAATGAAGTTATTACGCACTCACTAGAGGCTTGACGCTTTGTTTTTAGTTCACGGAGACAAAACTATTCTGGGTAGAGGTACACAGCTTGGCTGTAAAATGCCGTTTAATGCGTGAATATAGCCTGTCCGAAAAGTTTCCGGAATTTTTGTTTTATAAAAAACTTATTCAATATCAGTTTACAGTCTTTTCAGAACTTTTCAAAGTACTCTGCCCCTGGTTTGATACACCGTTGCCAACGCTTCACCCAGTCATTGAAGGCGCCCTAGAAGTTGTAAATGGGAGCCTCCTTTAGTGATGTCGACGCAGATACTTTTACCGTCTGCAGCGTTCTATGCCGGGTTCCTTTCAGGGTTCTTTTGATCGTTGGGAACAAAAAGAAGCCCCTTGGTGCCAGATCGAGGCTACACGGTGGCTTGCGCAGTGTTGCCACACTCATTTTGACCAGGAAGTCGGAGACAATGAGCACGTTGTCCCTCTTACTTCCAGAACTAGACTAACTTAGTGTTTGTCTTTTTTGTATTCTTCTCTCTTCGTCGCCTTCACCATCTGATGCAAGCAACGCTCATCCTTCAGAGCCGCCGCTCGCTTATTACCACTGCAATCCATCACTGTCGTCCCTTGTTCAGTGAGAACACGGAAGTTTGTTCTATGCCTTCAGATGGACTGTGCGATAATTTTTCATGAGACATCAAGTTTTCCATCTATCGTCTCAAGATCCATGGCCTGAGCTAGCAGTGCTCTCTATTGAGCTGTATGCAGTTTGTAAAATAATTTGTATTTTTGCCGATGTTAGTAATATTTAGCGGCCTTTTTTTATATTCCTTAGTATTCAATTCTGTTTCTGAGTATGAGTCATTGAACTACTTGGATAACAAAGTTTTAACAGTTCAATTATTGTTTTCTGTTTAACATAGCTTGTTTCTTTTAGGCTGTATTTATTTGTCATTTTTCTCCCCCTGTTCTTTCTGCACTAACACTCATATGCACCCACTAATCATTGCAGGTCCTACTGGTAGTTTTTACATTGGAATCTCCTGATGTGTACAATATGAAAGCCCGTTTATGTACATACAATAAAAAATATTGTCGAACTCAAACTCGAACTTGAACTTGAGTGAAATTTGCTTTCCCCAACAGTTACATTTCATTTCTTTGCAATAAAAAAATTCGCCTAGTTATTAGCCATGCAGTAATGAAAGATTCAACTTATATGTTCTTCTATGTTCCTGCTGGTGTACGTGAGCTTGACTCTGGCCTGTTTTTGTTGGAGCGTTTCTCTGTATGAAAAAAAATCTAAATATTGCCCTCAGTTTCCCTAACAGCCACAAAACGAACAGTTAATATAATGTTTAAGGACTAAAGAATGTGGGTTGTTCGATTTGTCAATACGGGATGAGCAAATCGAGTGGGTACTGGTTCACTTCAACAAAAACTATTGACGAGGTAATCACAGCTGCATTTCGTGCAGTTTGGCTATGAAACGTCTGCCACTTGATCAAAGGCAAATGGCCGCTGTGGCCTGGGCTTCCTTAAACAAGTACAGCGTTGTATTAACCTCTTCAGAAAATAGAGCTTGTGCGTGTGTCGGCGGTAACATATACTTGACGTCAAGCAGAACGGTTATAGGCCTTACGGTGAAGGAACACTGATGAGCAC